>NC_090733.1:135937940-135941133 GCF_036898095.1 Palaemon carinicauda | reverse complement strand
AAGATACGCTTACCCTCACATAAAAATTAAAAGAAATAGTAGGGGTTTGACATGTGCAATCGTTTCAATCTTCATTTCTTGCAGAAAACATCCAAACATACGCATCTACGCTAAAGCAAACTGGTCTTACGCAATCAGAAAGAGAAAAACCCTAAATATACGCTTACCCTCATATAAAAACTAAAAGAAACTGTACGGGTTTGACACAGGCAATCGTGTTAATCTTAATTTCCTTCAGAAAACATCCAAACGTACGCATCTACGCTAAAGCAAACTGGCTTTACGCAAAAAAAAAAGAGAACCTCTATAGATGTAACGCCTACCCTATTGCAGAGATAAAGGGGACAAGGCTTCCCGTATTTCTCCCGAGCGAAATGTACGTAAGGCCTGGACTCCAGACCTCCTGCCCAGCAGGGGAGCTAGACTGATCTACGGTACTAAAGGCCTACGCCAGAATAGCGCTTTTCCAGGCGTTCCAGTCTCTCTCTTCCAGCAATGCGTGCCCTCCGCAGGGACCTTCCGCTGGTGGCTCCATAACTCACTTCTGCTGGGGGGATGGAGAGGGGGAAGAAGGGGAATGGACTTTCTACTATAGAGGAAAACTTAGTACCGGTTATTCACAAAGACTTTCCTTGTGGTCGTTTCTCTCTTTATGCGTACAAATTTCTGTATACATTGACACATATGTATATACAAATAAATATACATACAAATATACACGTATGTATATCATGTGTATATATATATATATATATATACACTGTATATATATATATATATATATATACTGTATATATATGTATATATAAACACTGTGTATATACACATATTTATATATATATATATATATATGTGTGTGTGTGTATATATATATAAAAATAGTGTATATACACAGTATTTATATATACATATATATAGTATGTATATATATACACATATATCTGTGCAAGGACAACTTGCTCTCTCTCTCTCTCTCTCTCTCTCTCTCTCTCTCTCCCCTCACCACAACTTTCAAGGGCTCCCTCTTCACCCATTGTCCCATTATCGCGTCACGCAAGTAAACCTACGACAAAAGTGATGAAATTTTCTATTTATTATTATTATTATTATTATTATTATTATTATATTATTATCATTATCATATACAATTTTTATTATTATTATTATTATCTTTACTATCATATACAATTTTATCATTATTATTATCACTTACAATTTTTATCATTATTATTATTATTATTACTATTATTATTATTATTAAGCTACAGGATTCTAGAAACTGAAGGGCTCTAAAGGGGGAAAACAGCCCAGTGAGGAAACGAAACAATAATAATAATGATAATAATAATATAATATCAACAACAACAATAATAATAATAATAACAACAAAAACAATATCAACAACAACAATAATAAAAATAATAATAAAAGACCAAAAAGTGAGACCCTACCTATATAATCTTTATAACAATCATATAAATATAAAAAAAAGCGAGCCACACCATCATTATTACCACGCCAGTAGGCCTATTGCCAACAGCGATGCAAAATAGTGAGGCCTAATCATCAGTTTGACCTTCTCGTGACCGTGGGCCTCCGGTATTGACTATGCAGAGAGAGAGAGAGAGAGAGAGAGAGAGAGAGAGAGAGGAGAGTTGCAAAATGACTCACGTGGTTTAATCTATCTTTGGGAATGAATATTCAGTAGGCCTACAAGTATTTAGTTAGGCCTACACTTTCCATGCTTCAATAACATTTTTTATTTTTTTATTAAGGTTTATCAGCAACCTTTTTGAAATATTCTATAAAATATTGAATTAAAATTTTGTATATTAAAAAAATTCTCTCTCTCTCTCTCTCTCTCTCTCTCTCTCTCTCCTTCGAAGCAACCATACTTAAACTTAGAGAATAATTCTCTCTCTCTCTCTCTCTCTCTCTCTCTCTCTCTCAGCAAACATATATATAATTAGAGATAAATACCTGGTTCTCTCTCTCTCTCTCTCTCTCTCTCTCTCTCTCTCTCAGAGCCAGTAAACATATTTGGGCATATCACCTAATTAAGAATCCGCAAAGAATTCGAGAAATAAAAAAACATAATGTTTGCATTTAGAATTATCTTTCTTCATCCCTCTATTTACCCAATTTTCTCTTACCCAGTTACTTAATTTCCTCATGTTTTACACAAATCCTTCTATTTTTTAAATATTTCTTATCGTTGCTAAATATCAACAAAATTTTTAAAGCATAAACCGGAAAAATATATTCTTAAATATGTGGAAATATATTCTTAAATATGTGGAAATATTTTCTTAAATATGTGGAAATATATTCTTCAATAAATGCAAATTCTGAAATCACCTGAAATTTTATTCATATATTAAAATGAATAGATTCAGTAAACATATTGTAAGCAAGTAATAAAACTGCTGTTTATGGTCTCTCTATGCCAGTCTATACCCCCAAATTTTCTTAGTTCGTCAATCCATCGTCTTCTCTTCCTTCCCCTGCTTCTTTTACAGTCTCTAGAGACCCATTCTATTATTCTTAATGTCCATCTATTATCTGTCATTCTCAGTATATGTCCTGCCCATGTACATTTCATTTTTCTTACATGTTGCTAGAATATTTTTCATATATATATATATATATATATATATATGTATATATATATATGCGTATAATATTTAATGTAATAGTAAAATTATGCGTATATTATAAAATATGATAGTAAAATCAAGTGTATGTATATATGCGTATACTATATAATATAATAGTAAAATTATGCGTATATAAATGCGTATAATATATATGATAGTAAAATGATGCGTATATATATATATATATATATATGCGTATGCTGTATAATGTAATACTAAAGTTTAGCGTATATATTTATAGGGTATACTATATAATATAATAGTAAAACCAAGCGTATATAAATGCGTATTCACAAATGTATTACGGTGTTTTATGGAGTGTGATAAAAAGTCATTCCAGAAACCAGATCATTAGTTGGCTCTCGCAATCCCTCTCCCTTCCCCCTCACCCTCCCCCTCCCTCCCTCCCTCTTTCTCTTCTTCCCCCTTTCGCTGCCGTCCGTGGGGAGACGACGATAAAAGGATCCCGAGGAGGATAAATAGATAGATTTATGTGACAGGGATTCTATTGTAGGCCATTAGGGGCAATTATAGTC
>NC_090733.1:135930440-135932940 GCF_036898095.1 Palaemon carinicauda | reverse complement strand
AATCTCGCAAGGGGGGGAGGGGAAGGGGGGAGAGGGAGGGGGGGGGGGTAGATAGCGTCGCCTGGGATGGTCCAGGCGTGCGTGAAATGGAAAGTAAACACTGGAAGCGTGCGGGTTGTTTTCACGCCCCCCCCCCCTAAACCTCTGTCCCTTTCGGACTTCCCATGTATTGGACCTGTCTCCTCCTCCCGATCGACGGGGGGCAATGTTCGAAAGCTAACATTTTCTTTGGCCATATTCCATTGATACAATAATAGGAACCATGGCAGCAATTTTGTGAACGAGTTAGCATGACAGGCGAAACAGAAACATACTCGCAGAAATATATATATATATATATATATATATATATATATATATATATAATATATATATATATATATATATATATGTATGTATATATAATATATATATATATATATAGAGAGGAGAGAGAGAGAGAGAGAGAGAGAGAGAGAGAGATGTATGTGGGTATATCTATCTGTCAATCCACATACATCCGCAATTATATACATTCAACATCAGTCTGAAAAAAAAAAAAAAAAAAAAAAAAAAAAAAAAAAAAAAAAAAACCCTGAATCACTCAATCTAAAAGACGATAAGGCCTAAAAAACCTAAAATAAAAACTCTATAATATATAAAAGACTCATCCTTATCGCATCGAGCCAAAGCAGGCGGCGAGTCCCAACACTACCCTGAAGTAATTCCTAACATAAACATTGGCAGAGGAAAACAACAACAATAATTAACATGCATAATGAGATACAATAGAGACCAGAGCGCCCAGGATCCAACTCCTTATAAACACTTTGAGAGAAACTTAATAATACGGTAATAAATATTATTTTATTATGAAGTAAAAATTATTATGGTAACTTAACTTAATAATACGGTAATAACTATTCTTTTATTATGAAGTGAAAATTATTAATGAATAACTTAATAATAAGGTAATAACTATTCTTTTATTATGAAGTGAAAATTATTAATGAGTAACTTAATAATAAGGTAATAACTATTCTTTTATTATGAAGTGAAAATTATTATGGTAACTTAACTTAATAATACGGTAATAACTATTCTTTTATTATGAAGTGAAAACTATTAATGAGTAACTTAATAATACGGTAATAACTATTCTTTTATTATGAAGTGAAAATTATTATGGTAACTTAACTTAATAATACGGTAATAACTATTCTTTTATTATGAAGTGAAAACTATTAGGGTAATTTAACTTAATAAGGTAATAACTATTATTTTATTATGAAGTGAAAATTATTAATGAGTAACTTAATAATAAGGTAATAACTATTCTTTTATTATGAAGTGAAAATTATTAGGGTAACTTAACTTTATAATAAGGTAATAACTATTCTTTTATTAAGAATTGAAAATTATTAAAGAGTAACTCAACTTAATAATAAGGTAATAAATATTCTTCCATTATGAAATGAAAATTATCAAATGCTACTGGAATAGTATTTAATCATTTTTCCTGACGCAAGAATAATTATTACCGTAAAAGTTAGATGGTAATAATAGACGATTCTTGCATTATGAAGTGAAAATTATTCAATGCTAGCGGTGTAGTATTTAATAATCTTTCCTTAATGCAAGAAAACTTATTACTGTAAAAGTCAGTTGGTAATATTAGGTGAAGGCTTCCTTAGTGGGAGATATATAAATATTAAAATATTAAATGGTTTTACAATGTTGCAGGAAATTCTTCGAAATTTATTGTTTGAAAAATTAACAATTTTCTCGTGGAGAATATTACGGTATGATTTAGGATCAATAGAAAATTGTTTCCAAAGTAAAAGCGTGGAAAATTTAATGTATTTTTGAAATATGTTGGTTGAATAGAATTATTCGAAATTCCTTGATTGAAAAATATTCTTTCTGGAGAGAAAATAAGATGATATTTATGAGGCAAAAGAATATTCTTTTCGAAGTATATCTTACATAATGAATTCTCGAAATCTTTTAGTTGAAAATAAACATATCTCGTTGAGTAAAGAAAAATCTTCAATATGGTTGTTTAAAATGAAATCTATTTTGAAAATACGCAAATAAGGCCCAACATTTTTTTTTTATAAATTATATAGTAATTAAAAATATAATAATTTAATAACTTTGTTTTTAAAATACCATTTTAAATTGGGTTTTTTAAAAGTATATTTATTTTCGAAATTCGCAGATAAGACCCAACATTTTTTATAGCATATATAGTAGTTTAATATATATTAATTTAATAAGGTTGTTTAAAAGATGCCATTTTCAATTGGGTTGTTTATAGGGATATCTATTTTCGAGATTCGCGGATAAGAAACAACACTTTTTTATAGTATATGTAGTAATTTAAGATATAATCCGTTAATAACGTTTTTTTTTTTTTTAATCCCATTTTAAAATAGGTTGTTTAAAGGGATATTTATTTTCGAAATACAAATAAGATCCAACATTTTTATAGCATACATAGTGGTTTAAAATATAATAA
>NC_090733.1:135920440-135922940 GCF_036898095.1 Palaemon carinicauda | reverse complement strand
GTTAAATGAACAATTATTAAAGTGCAAATATTTAAAGTAATGTTAAATGAACAATTATTAAAGTACAAATATTAAAAGTAATGTTAAGTGAACAATTAGGAAAGTGCAAATAATATAAGTAAAGTTAAACGAACAATTAGGAAAGTGCAAATATTAAAAGTAATGTTAAATGAACAATTATTAAAGTGCAAATATTTAAAGTAATGTTAAATGAACAATTATTAAAGTGCAAATATTTAAAGTAATGTTAAATGAACAATTAGGAAAGTGCAAATATTTAAAGTAATGTTAAATGAACAATTAGGAAAGTGCAAATATTTAAAGTAATGTTAAATGAACAATTAGGAAAATGCAAATAATATATGTAACGTTAAGTGACAAGCAACTTTAAAATTACTTTTTTCTTTCATAAAAAAATACACAAAAAAATATTCTTTCCCCAAAAAAACAATGTAAAAAAAAAAACATCCTTCGACAATCTTTCCCAAAAAACATTGTATAAAAAAATCTTGACATTCTTACCCATAAAACATTATGAAAAAAAAAATCTTTTAACATTCTTACTCAAAAAACATTGTATGTAAAAAAAAAATCCTTTGACATTCTTACCCAAAAAACATTGTATGTAAAAAAAAAAATCCTTTGGCATTCTTTCCCAAATAAGATTGTATGTAAAAAAAATCATTCGACATTCTTACTCAAAAAACATTGTATGTATAAAAAAAAAAAAATTTAAAAAATCCTTTGACAAGTCGAATCACTTCAAAGTACCTCCTACTTTCTATTGCCTTCACTGACCTGTACATTTTCCCATCTATTTTCAATCGCAATCTATCTGTCCATCGGAACCGAACTCGTGTTTATCCTACCGAATAAATGTCGCCAATTTGTTCAACTTTTCCTATAGTCGCCATTCGCGTCCTCTTCTTGTTCGTGCGACGTGTCGTCAAAGCTAATTGGAACACATTTTAATTCATTACCACTGATCTGGAATGCCCAGTGACTGGAATAGCGACTAGAATAGTGACCGTGATAACAACTGGAATACCAGCTGGAATAGCAGCTGGAATAGTGACTCAAAAAGCGACAGGAATAGTGACTGGAATAGCAGCTGGGATAGTGACTGGAATAGCGGCTGGAATAGTGACTGGAATAGCGACTCTAATAGAGACTGAATTACACTGGAGTGGTGACTGGAATAGCGACTGGGATAGCGACTGGAATAGCTACCGGAATAGCGACTGGAATAGAGACTGGAGTAGCGAGAAAATTAACGACTGGAATAGCGACTGAAATAGCTACTGGAACGAATAACGACTGGAATCGTGACTGGAATAGCGACTGGAATAGCGACTTAAATAGCAACTGGAATAATGATTGGAATAATGACTGGAATAGCGAGTGGAATAATAACTGGAATAGTGACTGGAATAGCGACCGTAATAGTGATTCGAATAGCGACTGGAATCTTGAAAAAGGGACCAATACGAATTTAAACAAGATGTTTCCGTCTTCCGGATCCCGACTTTATCTGTGCGAGAAATAATCTCGCCATTTTCCGCTAAACGAAAAAGAAGTAGTTTTAAAATTGCAGTAGTGATATCTTAGGTTTAATGGCCCGTCGAATTTACAATTTAGTTATTGTCGTTCTAATTCCCATTTTAAAT
This sequence comes from Palaemon carinicauda, assembly GCF_036898095.1. NCBI lineage: Eukaryota > Metazoa > Arthropoda > Malacostraca > Decapoda > Palaemonidae > Palaemon > Palaemon carinicauda. Next base: position 135,921,273 of record NC_090733.1, on the reverse strand, counting down.
ATATATATATTTATATATATATATATATATATATATACATATATATATATATATATATAGATAGATATATATATATATTTATATATATATATACATATATATATATACATATATATATACATATATATATATATACATATATATATATATATATATATAGATAGATATATATATATTTCTATCTATCTATCTATCTATATACATATATATGAATATATATATATATATATATATATATAATGTGTGTGTGTGCATATATAAACAAATATATATAAACATATATATATATATATATATATAAACAAATATATATATATATAAATAAACAAATATATATATATAAACATATATATATATACATATACATACATATTACCTCTCTCTCTCTCTCTCTCTCTCTCTCTCTCTCTCTCCATCATCCAGTTCCCCTAAACCACTCATTCTTCCCTTAAAGGGTTTATATCGTAATTATCCTTCTTGCTATCGTCGTACCCTACAATATCTAATCATCTTTTATCTCTCTCCCTCCATTTGCCTTTTAATTAATCATCGGGGCCCCCATTAATTCTCGCTCATCCTCTCTCTCTCTCTCTCTCTCTCTCTCTCTCTCTCTCTCAATATCATTACTTTCCATCTTTCCTGTGTTGATAATGATATGACTCACTCCCGCTCCATATAATTATCACCCGCAAATCAACAAATCATTTCTCTCTCTCTCTCTCTCTCTCTCTCTCTCTCATTATCATTACTCTCCATCTTTCCCGTGTTGATATGACTCACTCACTCCCTCTCCATATAATCATCACACACAAATCAACAAATCATTTCTCTCT
>NC_090733.1:135906218-135913718 GCF_036898095.1 Palaemon carinicauda | reverse complement strand
TTATTAAAATTATTATTATTATTATTATTATTAGCTAAGCTAGAACCCTACTTGGAAAAGCAGGAAGCTATAAGCCGAAGGGCTCCAACAAGGACAAATAGCTCAGTGAGGAAAGGAAATAAGTACATGAAAAACTACAAGAGAAGTAATGAACAATTGATATAAAATACTTTAAGAAAGGTAGCAACAGTAATATAGACCTTTCATATATAATTATAAAAAGAGAACTTGAACCTTTCTAGTATAAGAGTATAAAGCATCCTCTCTCTCTCTCTCTCTCTCTCTCTCTCTCTCCACGCAACTTCCTCTGGCGCGGCCTTCCATTCAAACACGTGTCCTTCATCTTCGACCCCCTCTGATCGGTACCACGTGCTTCATCGACATATCACGTGACCACTCCACCGAGGACAATACCCACACATTAACTACCTATCAGGTGACACACACACACACACACTCAAGGCTCGTCTGGCCTATGATCAGTTACAATCTGTATTAGTTAACAGTTGGAATGATCTCTCTCTCTCTCTCTCTCTCTCTCTCTCTCTCTCTCTCTCTCTCTCACGATGGGCATCTTCTGATTGGCTATTTCAGACGTCCTCTCTTCGTTCATTTGCGTTTCCTCTGTTTACCATCTCTCTTTGTTATTATCTTTTACGGGTTTGTGACTGTAATATCACTTCTTAACGTCAATGTCTCCGTTTTTAAAACGGTAAATGTCTGGCAACATTTATTCCAGGATTTTTACTGTTTTTATTGTAATTATTTACCAGCAATATCACTACTTAACGTCAATATCTCCTTTTTTAAGACGGTAAATGTCTGGCAACATTTATTCCAGGATTTTTACTGTTTTTTATTGCAATTTTTAAGAGTAATGTTACTCCTTAAGGTCAATATATCATTTTTAAAACGGTAAATGTCTGGCAACATTTATTCCAGGATTTTTAATGTTTTTATTGTAATTATTTACCAGCAATATCACTACTTAACGTCAATATCTCCTTTTTTAAGACGGTAAATGTCTGGCAACATTTATTCCAGGATTTTTACTGTTTTTTATTGCAATTTTTAAGAGTAATGTTACTCCTTAAGGTCAATATATCATTTTTAAAACGGTAAATGTCTGGCAACATTTATTCCAGGATTTTTACTGTTTTTATTGTAATTATTTACCAGCAATATCACTACTTAACGTCAATATCTCCTTTTTTAAGACGGTAAATGTCTGGCAACATTTATTCCAGGATTTTTACTGTTTTTTATTGCAATTTTTAAGAGTAATGTTACTCCTTAAGGTCAATATATCATTTTTAAAACGGTAAATGTCTGGCAACATTTATTCCAGGATTTTTACTGTTTTTATTGTAATTATTTACCAGCAATATCACTACTTAACGTCAATATCTCCTTTTTTAAGACGGTAAATGTCTGGCAACATTTATTCCAGGATTTTTACTGTTTTTTATTGCAATTTTTAAGAGTAATGTTACTCCTTAAGGTCAATATATCATTTTTAAAACGGTAAATGTCTGGCAACATTTATTCCAGGATTTTTAATGTTTTTTACGGCAAATTTTGAAAGTAATATCACTCCTTTAATGTCAATATCTCCGTTTTAAAGACGACAAATGCCTGGAAACATTTATTCCAGTATTTTTACTGCTTTTATTGCCATTTTTTAACAGTATCATTATTCCTTAAAGTCAATATATCCGTTTTTTAAGACGGTAAATGGCTGGCAACATTTATCCTAGGATATTTACTGTTTTTATTGCAATTTTTTAACAGTATTATTACTCCTTAAGGTCAATATATTCGTTTTTAAAACAATAAAAGATTTTTTTACTGTTTTAATGCAAATTTTTAAACACCGTAGAAAAAAAGGCAACACTCACTAAGCACTCAACCAGAGGGATTATCCTCAACATTTCCGATCAGGAGGGTTTATCCCAAGTCCCATCCAGGCCCTTGGGATGATCGCAGCCACCCCATCCAAGGGCACGCGTCCTTAATTACCTTCCCAGCCTACGGCCTGACTTGGCTACAGGCTCGTGAATAGTAGCTGGTTGGGCGGAAACTTGATCTTATGTATCAATGAAGCTTTTAAATTTTTCCTTTCTTATATCTTCCGCTCCACTTCTTCTCTCACGTCCATTTTGTATTTCTGTACTTCTTTTTTTAAATCTTCTCTCACGTCCATTGTGTATTTCTGTACTTTTTTTTCTACTTCTTCATACACGTCCATTTTTTGTTCATGTTCCTTTTTTATGTTCAAAAGGAGTGGTTCCTAAATCTTGTTTTTTTTTTCTTTACGGCCATTTATTCGCCCCCCCCCCCTTTTTTGCACCGAGTTCAAACATCCATATTACCCCCACTAATGTACATAAATGCTGATCAACATATTGCTACATCAACTATAAGTATATTCTCTCTCTCTCTCTCTCTCTCTCTCTCTCTCTCTCTCTCTCTCTCTCTCTCTCTCAGACACGAAAAAACCATCAGGTTTTTATCATTACTAGAAGGCTTGGTAATTATTACACCCCCAACCCCGTAACTTCATATTTCTCCCAAAGTGAAATTTTCCCCATATTTGGGAAATGCAGTTCTAGAGTATCTGTTTTCACAATCGTCTCCCCCCCCCCCCTGTGTAAAGGTTTAAAGGACACTCATGAGTAGCAGGGACAAGGAATAGTGACGATGCCCTTGAGACTGATCATATATCCACATGATCAGCATCCAAGCCTCCTCTCTACCCAAGCTAGGACCAGGAAGGACCAGGCAATGGCTGCTGATGACTCAGCAGGTGGACCTATAGGCTACACAGAACCCCACTCCTTAGCTCACAAAGATGATGAGGTTACAGACACTGCAAGAAACTATCGACTTTGAACAGGACTCAATCTCCCGTCCAGCAGAACGCTAGGCAGGTACGTTTCCAATGGACCACCATAAGCTTGTCACTTAATATCTTTTCGCACAACCTGTATTTTTTTCTTAATATCCAAAATGTTTCATCAACGGAGTCTGCTTAAAATTAACGATGGCTTAGGAAGCAATGGACAGCCATTGAACAATTTTAATTATCAAATTCTCCACAAAGCTTAAAAACTACAACGGGAATTTTAATTATCAAATTATCCACAAAGCTTAAAAAACAACAAATTACCCTCAAAGCTTAAAATAATACAACGAGAATTTAAATCATCAAATTATCCACAAAGCTTAAAAAACAAAAACGAGAATTTAAATCGTCAAATTATCCACAAAGCTTAAAAAAACAACAAATTATCCACTAAGCATAAAAAACAACAAAGGAATCTAAATTATCCACAAAGCTTAAAAAAAAAAAAAATCTAAGTGATCAAAATATCCAAAAAGCTTAAAAAAATACAACGGGAATTTAAATCATCCAATTATTCACAAAGCCTAAAAAACAAATCATACAAAAAGCTTTAAAAACAATAATGGAAATTTAAATCATCAAATTATCCACAAAGCTTAAAAAACAACAAATTATCCACAAAGCTTAAAAAACAACAACGGAAATTTCAATTATCTAATCATCCACAAAACTTTGAAAACAACAAGGGGAAACCTTAAGTCAACAAAAACAATAACGATGAGAAATGAAATAATTAATAACGATAATTAAGAATGTCCCCTCTGGTAACAGAATCAAAGGAATTAGTATGTTAATTCAGGTGCACTTAACAACTTGCATCTGGCGTCCATGCATAATGAATGTTCATGAATAAGATAGGAGACGGTGCACTCGCATTATTCATAAATGAACGATGAATGAATGCTCCTTCTTCCCGGGTCGGAAAAAAAAAGAAAAAAAAATTCATGAAAGTAATTTAATTAATGTTTAAGTAACAAGAAAACGACCTGAGAGAGAGAGAGAGAGAGAGAGAGAGAGAGAGAGAGAGATTAAGTCACTAAATTTACCAAAGAAACTCCAAATTAATATTGCCTTAGCGTAAAAGAGAGAGAGAGAGAGAGAGAGAGAGAGAGAGAGAGAGAATCTTAAGTCACTAAACTAACTAAGGAAACTCCAAATTAATATTGCCTTAGCGGAAAAAACTGGAGAGAGAGAGAGAGAGAGAGAGAGAGAGAGAGAGAGAGATCTTAAGTCACTAAACTAACTAAAGAAACTCTAAATTAATTTTGTCTTTTCGAAAAAAATAACCAGCGAAATACCTTGATCTTTTTATTTGTCGCTTCCATGAATAAATATATTCAACTGATGAAAAAGTGTTAATATAAGACTCCTTGGAAGACTTCTATCTTCTTTCTTTCTTTCTTTTCAGACTCTAGGAAAGTAATGAAATTTTATTTTGAGGATAATGGTTCCTTCATACATAAAATAAGACGACAAATTGAGGAAGCACAGAGCTATCTAAAAAGCAAAATTTTTTTTTCCCATTTATAACTAACTGGGAAGCACAATTTTTCCCATTTATAACTAACTGGGAAGCACAATTTTTCCCATTTATAACTAACTGGGAAGCACAATTTTTCCCATTTATAACTAACTGGGAAGCACAATTTTTCCCATTTATAACTAACTGGGAAGCACAATTTTTCCCATTTATAACTAACTGGGAAGCACAATTTTTCCCATTTATAACTAACTGGGAAGCACAATTTTTCCCATTTATAACTAACTGGGAAGCACATTTTTTTCCCATTTATAACTAACTGGGAAGCACAATTTTTCCCATTTATAACTAACTGGGAAGCACAATTTTTCCCATTTATAACTAACTGGGAAACACAATTTTTTCCCATTTATAACTAACTGGGAAGCATAATTTTCTCATTTATAACTAATTGGGAAGCACAATTTTTCCCATTTATAACTAACTGGGAAGCCCAATTTTTCCTATTTATAACTAACTGGGAAGCATAATTTTCTCATTTATAACTAATTGCGAAGCACAATTTTTCCCATTTATAACTAACTGGGAAGCATAATTTTCTCGTTTATAACTAATTGGGAAGCACAATTTTTCCCATTTATAACTAACTGGGAAGCCCAATTTTTCCTATTTATAACTAACTGGGAAGCATAATTTTCTCATTTATAACTAATTGGGAAGCGCAATTTTTCCTATTTATAACTAACTGGGAAGCATAATTTTCTCGTTTATAACTAATTGGGAAGCATAATTTTTCCCATTTATAACTAACTGGGAAGCCCAATTTTTCCTATTTATAACTAACTGGGAAGCATAATTTTCTCATTTATAACTAATTGGGAAGCACAATTTTTCCCATTTATAACTAACTGGGAAGCCCAATTTTTCCTATTTATAACTAACTGGGAAGCATAATTTTCTCATTTATAACTAATTGGGAAGCACAATTTTTCCCATTTATAACTAACTGGGAAGCATAATTTTCTCGTTTATAACTAATTGGGAAGCACAATTTTTCCCATTTATAACTAACTGGGAAGCCCAATTTTTCCTATTTATAACTAACTGGGAAGCATAATTTTCTCATTTATAACTAATTGGGAAGCGCAATTTTTCCTATTTATAACTAACTGGGAAGCATAATTTTCTCGTTTATAACTAATTGGGAAGCATAATTTTTCCCATTTATAACTAACTGGGAAGCCCAATTTTTCCTATTTATAACTAACTGGGAAGCATAATTTTCTCATTTATAACTAATTGGGAAGCGCAATTTTTCCTATTTATAACTAACTGGGAAGCATAATTTTCTCGTTTATAACTAATTGGGAAGCACAATTTTTCCCATTTATAACTAATTGGGAAGCACAATTTTTCCTATTTATAACTAACTGGGAAGCATAATTTTCTCATTTATAACTAATTGGGAAGCATAATTTTTCCCATTTATAACTAACTGGGAAGCCCAATTTTTCCCATTCATAACTAACTCGGATTTAATTAGAAGCTGTGGTGGCCGATGTGGTAACGTCCCAGACTGGTGAACGCCAGACTGGGGTTCGAGTCCCGCTCACACTCGTTAGTTCCTTTGGTCGCTGCAACCTCACCATTCTTACGAGCTAAGGATGGGGTGTTTGGGGGAGCCTTATTCTAATACTGTTGCTGTTCTTAAAACAAATCATTTTTCCCTTGTTTCCTTTCCTCACTGGGCTGTTTTCCCTGTTGGAGCCCCTGGGCTTATACCATCCTGCTTTTCCAACTAGGGTTGCAGCTTAGCAAATAATAATAATAATAATAATAATAATAATAATAATAATAATAATAATCTAGCGAGTCATCAGCAGCCATTGTCTGGTCCTCCTTGGTCCTAGCTTTGCTAGAGATGGGGCTTGGGTGCTGATCATATGTATATACAATCAGTCTTTAGGGCATTGTCCTGGTTGCCAGGACAATGTCACTGTCCCGTACCTCTGCCATTCATGAGCAGCTTTTAAACATTTAAAATGATTCTCTGAAGTAAATGGCCTTCAGATAGTCCCTTTTAGTTCTGTGAATTTGATACAAAACATTATTGTAATATTGATCCTAGTGTATTTCATAACAAAAAAATTTATGATTTGGCATTTACTTCCACTGTCTTGGGTTAGAGTTCTCTTGCTCGATGGTACACTTGAGCACACTCTCCTATCTTATTTCTCTTCCTCTTATTTTGTTAAAATTTGTATAGTTTATATAGGAGATATTTATTTCAATGTTACTCTTCTTAAAATATTTCTTTTCCTCAGTGGGCTACTTTCCCTGTTGAAGCCCCTGGGCTTATAGCATCATACTTTTCCAACTAGAGTTGTAGCTTAGCAAGTAATAATAATAATAATAATAATAATAATAATAATAATAATAATAATAATAATAATAATAATAATAATAATAATAATAATGTAGAAGAGAAACGTTTGGCACACCTGTATAACAGCTGCTGAGATTTCAAACACGTGAGGAATAGCATATTTATTTATTTTACGCGGTGCTGTATAGTAAAATAAATAAATATGCTATTTCTCACGTGTTTGAAATCTCAGCAGCTGTTATACAGGTGTGCCAAACTTTTCTCTTCTACATTATTATTATTATTATTATTATTATTATTATTATTATTATTATTATTATTACTTGCTAAGCTACAACCCTAGTTGGAAGAGCAGGATGCAATATGCCCAAGGGCTCCAACAGGGAAATAGCCCACTGAGGAAAAGAAAATATTTTAAGAAGAGTAACATTAAAATAAAAATCTCCTATATAAACTAAACAAATTTTAACAAAATAAGAGGAAGAGAAATAAGATAGAAGAGTGTGCTCAAGTGTATCCTTAAGCAAGAGAACTCTAACCCAAGACAGTGGAAGACCATGGTACAAAGGTTATGGCATTAGCCAAGACTAGAGAACAATGGTTTGATTTTGGAGTGTCCACCTAGAAGAGTTCCTTACCATAACTAATGAGTCTCTTCTATTCTTACCAAGAGGAAAGAGCCCACTGAACAATTACAGTTCAGTGAAGAAGAATTGTTTGGTAATCTGT
>NC_090733.1:135898718-135901218 GCF_036898095.1 Palaemon carinicauda | reverse complement strand
AACAATTTTTTTAACTTAATTTGGGGGAAATCTACGGGTTTCATTACCCATATATATATATATATATATATATATATATATATATATAAAATTTCAAACCAATTTTTCTCCATTTTTTTTTTGGGGGGGAGGGAGGTCCTTCCTCCTCATACATCATAACCACATAGTTCCCTTCCACTAAATATATTAGCTTCTTTTCCCTTTCTCAAAAAAAAAAAAAAAAAAAAAAAAAAAAAAAAAAAAAAAAAAAAAAAAAAAAAAAAAACACACACACACACACACACACCAGGAAGAAAAATTATCTAAACTGAAAAATGGTCTACCTGGGGGAAATAAAAAGGCTCCCATACCACGGCTATTGCTTCCGTTTTTGTTTCGGAAAGACGAATAGAAAAACTGCCGGCTGTTACGGCTCTGGAAAAAGAAACTGGAAAAAACAGCGCCTTGAGAACTGGAAAACCGTTAATGAGAACGCTCTGTATTCCTATATTCTTAATATTTATATCCTATTCTTAATATTTATTTTCTATTCATATCATTTATTATTTATTCTCGGTTTTTATATAAAAAATAAATAAATAATAAACATATATATACATGTATGTATATTTATATATATACATAGATATACAGTATATATGAATAAATATATAATATAATATATATATATATATATATATACATACATTAAATATATATACATATACAGAATATATATATTTATATATATATATATATATATATTTCTTCTCCGGTCACGCTGAGTGGGGGGAGAGGAAATAGCCATACACTGGCAAGAGGGGGCACCCCAAGAGGTACACTTGAAAAAATCCACAACTGCCATGTTATAGTTAGCATATATAAATAACTATATCATAAAGAGCAAGTGCCTAGATATATATATATATATATATATATCCCGTCACGCAAACGGCATTGCAAGAAGTATAACAGCTCAAGTCTCTCCCGGCCCCTTTAACAATCATTTTTGACGGGTCGCGTACACTATGCAGTAAGAGTAAAACGCATTAAGGAAGAAATTTGAAAATAGAAAAATAGCTTAAAATATCAAGTAAGTAATAATACGTGTAAGATTCTTAACTTAATCTCTTGAAGAAGAATGTGGAAGCGCTTAGGAAGAGCTTAAAAAACGTAAGACCACATCACAACGAAAGCTTTTATAATTCAAATTCATTTCCCTCTGTTCTATTTTCCAAAGGAAGCAGGGAAAAAGAAAATGAGCCACAACTAACTCAAAAAGCTATTTCAGTAAAGAGAACTAAACCCTTGCTTCCTTTCAGTTGTTAATTAAACTTTCAACTGGGTTCCACAAGGCACTGTTAATGTTTTTAAAATATTTTGTTTTAATTTTTCATTACTTCTTATATAGTTTTTTTTCATTATTTCCTTTCCTCTCTGGGCTATTTTTCCCTGTTGGAGCCCTTGGGCTTATAGCATCTTGCGTTTCCAACAAGGGTTGTAGCTTAGCTAATTGTAATAATAATAATAATAATAATAAATAATAATAATAATAATAATAATAATAGAAGAGTTGGAAGACCCAGGACTACAAATAATAATAATAATATAACCAATAATTTCCCTACTCAGCATTTAGAGAGAGAGAGAGAGAGAGAGAGAGAGAGAGAGAGAGAGAGAAAACCACTAACATAAAATAAAAAATAAAACAAGAGGATAAAAAAGACTTTGATAAAATATGTAGACCTGTTGAAAGTTGAGTCCACAAAGATAATAATAATAATAATAATAATAATAATAATAATAATAATAATAATAATCATAAAAATAATAGTAATAATAGTAATAATCATAATAATAGCAATAATAATAATAATCATGCTAACAATAATCATAAAAATAATAGTAATATTAATAATAATAATCATAAAAAATAATAGTAATAATAATAATAATAACAATCCTAAAAATAATAATAATAATAATAATAATGATAATAATAATAATAATAATAATAATAATAATAATAATAATAATAATAATAATAATAATAATGTGGGAGAATTAAGTCATTTATCTTCGACACAATTAATTCAACTGGGATTAATATAGCGAGTACTCCACGTAGTCAGGGATACAATACGGAATATTAATTTCTAACTCTTCTGCTATTACATACACCTTAAAAACATCAAACTCTCTCTCTCTCTCTCTCTCTCCCTCCTGATATTGGAATATCGAATAACACATTTAGTGGCTTCTGATGACAGCTTATGAAGTTTCCAAAACAGAAAGTTATCTAAACAGAGATGGGAGCATGCAAAGCAAAAAATAGCAGCAGATTCCAATATGCATAGAGCACAGACTAGAGAACACAGAGCACAGAGCAAAGACAAGAGAACACAGAGCGCAGATAAGAGAACACAGAGCACGGGCCACAAAACGCAGACAACAGACCAGAGAATACAGAGCACAGACCAGAGACCACAGAGCGCAGAGTACAGAACTGAGAACAGAGCGT
>NC_090733.1:135891218-135893718 GCF_036898095.1 Palaemon carinicauda | reverse complement strand
GAAATGGTTTCCGCTCGTGGTGAGATTCGGTATCAAAAACACCAATATTATTTGGCTTCGAGACTACCCGAAAGGGAATGGGGAAGGTCACTCTCTCTCTCTCTCTCTCTCTCTCTCTCTCTCTCTCTCTCATCGTAATCATTATCATTTGGATAATATCCTGGTGCTCTCTCTCATATCGTCATGATTAACATTTGGATAAACTGCTAGTGCGCTATCTCTCTCTCTCTCTCTCATCGTCATGATTAACACTTGGATAAAGTGTTGGTGCTTTCTCTCCCCTCTTTCTCGCTTTCTCTCTCTCTTATTGTCATGATTAACATTAAGATAAACTGCTGGTATCACCCCTCACTCTCTCTCTCTCTCTCTCCTCCTCTCTCTCTCTCTCTCTCATAAAAGTATATCAAATGGTGAAGTTCAAGGCACTAACGGAGGTAAATGTCATTGATAAAGGCGACTTTTTAGTTTACGAATAATTGAGAGAGAGAGAGAGTGAGAGAGAGAGAGAGAGCGTAGCACCAGTTTATCAAAATAAAAAACGATGAGAGAGAGAGAGAGAGAGAGAGAGAGAGAGAGAATATTGTTGTAATATTCGTATCAACCAAATTCCGAGTTTTAATCAAAACAAGATATTATTAATTAAATCATTCCAAACCAAGATCATTTCCCGCGTTGAAATTCTTAAATAAACGAAACTTTAATTATTATAAAATTATAATTTCCTGGAACGCATTTCAACATATTTCCTGGAATTCAACGAAAAGACGGAAGACTTATGAGAAAATAATTTCTCAATATTTTTATTTTTAGAAAATAATTTCCCAAAAGATTTCGAAAACATCGTAATTATAAAATCATAATTTCCCTCAAAATTCTTTCAAACAATCTACAAAAAATTTCACTTGAGAAAAATTAATTTTTATTTCTATAAAAATATGAAAAAAACTTGAGTCAATCATATTTTTTTTTTTGAATAATTCTTAAAATATTTCGAAAACATTATAATTATAAAATCATAATTTCTTTCAAACAATCAACAAAAAACTAGACTTGAGAAAAAATTAATTTTTATCTCTATAAAAATATGAAAAAATAGACACTTAATCTAGATTACTGGGAGCAAAATTAATTAGAATAAACTTTTTTTTTATTTTGAGACCAAATCTGCTTCAAAGGATATATAACTGATAATGAATAAACAATAAAATTTCTTCCCGGTTTAATTATGTAGAGCTGGATTAAATTGAATCTGTCATGTAATTAACGTTTCGAATGTGAGCTTGACTTCGTAAGATCTTATTGTAATTATGCGTTTCACAATGTATATATGTATGTATATAGGCTATGTATATATATATATATATATATCCACGAGGACACACATACGCACACACACACACATAAATATATATATAATATATATATAGTGTTGTGTGTGTGTGTCCTCCGTGGATATATATATATATATATATCCACGGAGGGACACACTACCGCACCACACACACACAAATATATATATATATATATATGTGTGTGTGTGTGTGTGTCCTCCGTGGATATATATATATATATATATATACATATATATACATCTACCCATATAGATATATAATCAACATATACTGTGTCTGCATCCGTTCACTCGCAAAATTATGCACCAGGAGAGAGAGAGAGAGAGAGAGAGAGAGAGAGAGACATTTGTTTAGGCATATTGGACTTAGCGAAGGCTATGGCTATTGACGTCCAAATTTACCACCCATCAGAAGTTACGAGTAGACTCCCTGGGGGGTGGAAGAGATGTTTTGTAGCGCTTCTAGCCAGCAGCCTATGTGAGGGTGGGGGGGGGATCAGTCTGGCCAGGACCAATGGGGGGGGAGGCACTGGACATAAGTTATGTGCCTAACAGAGATAGAGAAAAGAAGGTATTTTGTCATGCTGCTTACACACACACACACACACACACACACATATATATATATATATATATAGAGAGAGAGAGAGAGAGAGAGAGAGAGAGAGAATGATAATTTAGCACATTTATACACATTTATCATATACATCCATATCTGGCTAGGTGGTGTCACTGAACTTCAGTTTCTTGGACCGGGTTCGATTCCCTAACCGACCAGAAGCTATTAACATAAAGTGATTCCCCCTAGGGTCTCCTCATCCCGAGGCAGAGAGAATACGATATTAAATTTTATGGTTTATAATATATATATATATATACATATATATCTATATATATATATATATAAATATAACCATAAATATTACATATATATATATATATGTATATATATACATATATATATATATATATATGTAGGTATATATATATATATATATATAAATTTATATAGATATATATATATATATTATATATAAAATGTGTGTGTTTATCTCTGTATCTTCTGTATTTTTACGATTTTACGACCTTGACAAAATCATTCTAATTTCCCCACAATATTTCCCGACCCCGACATAGCTACCTCTTCAT
>NC_090733.1:135865196-135872696 GCF_036898095.1 Palaemon carinicauda | reverse complement strand
GTCACGATTTGCGGACCCCAGTTAGACCGGGAGATCACTGCCAGAGTCCTAATGACTCCTGTACACGAGGGACCTTCTAGAAGGACGCAAGGGAACGGGGGAGAAGAGAGCAGGCTACAAAATAGGATACAAAAATATCCCTACCCATAGATTTATTTTTTTATTCATCTGTATTTGTAAAACGTTTATATCAAACTATATTTAAAGCTTACCATATATTTATTTTTTATTTATCTGTATTTATAAAACGATTATATAAAACTATATTAAATGTTTACCATAAATCTATTTATTTTCTATTATCAGTATTTTTATAACGTTATATAAACCTATATATATATATATATATATATATATATATATATATATATATATATATATATATATATATATATATATATAAAGTTTACCATATATCTATTTATTTTTTATTTATCTGTATTTTCAAAACGTTTATATTAACCTATATTTAAAGTTTACCATATCTCTATTTATTTTTTTTTATTCATTTGTATTTGTAAAACGTTTATATAAACTACATTTAAAGTTTACCATATATCTATTTATTTCTTATTCATTTGTATTTGTAAAACGTTTATATGAAACTACATTTAAAGTTTACCATATATCTATTTATTTCTTATTTATTTGTATTTGTAAAACGTTTATATGAAACTATATTTAAAGTTTACCGTATATTTATTTTTTATCTATCTGTATTTGTAAAACGTTTATATAAAACTATATTTAAAGTTTACCATATATCTATTTATTTTCTATTTATCTGTATTTGTAAAACGTTTATATGAAACAATATTTAAAGTTTACCGTATATTCATTTTTCATTTATCTGTATTGGTAAAACGTTTATATAAAACTATATTTAAAGTTTACCATATATCTATTTATTTTTTATTTATCTGTATTTGTAAAACGTTTATATAAAACTATATTTAAAGTTAAGAAATCAGGTAAATATTTTATCATCCACCATTGATGAATGAAGGTATTTTCATCTTTCTAGAGTTGAATAATGTAACTTATTTCAAAATGGTAAATAAAACGAACGTTTGCACAACATTGAAACCTTAACAGCTCTTGAAGATACTATAGTTAATTCTTTATAGTGAGGCAGATTTGCACCGACTCGCAGGGGTACCCTTTTAGCTCGGAAAAGTTTCCTGCTCTCTGATTGGTTAGAATTATCTTCTCCAACCAATCAGTGAGCAGGAAACTTTTCCGTGCTAAAAGGGCACCACTGCGAGTCCGTGAAAATCTGCCTCACTAAAAAGAATTTACTATTGTGTACCCGAGTTCTAACTTTGATTATTTCTTCGTCTTTTGCACGCAAAAATAATTTTAATAGATTTGTGAAGATTCGCAAGTATTTTCTATCAGATGGATTGTCAATAAACGATCTATCGGTCCAATAGACAGACTATCAACGATAAGGCTAGGAAAAATCTAATGCTTAAAGACCTTAAAATCATTTTTTTTTTTTTTTTTTTTTGCATGGAAGAGAAATTACAAGTAATTTTTATCATACATGGATAAGATTTCAGTCCAATAGAAAAAAAAAAATTAATATACAAAGATTTTAATAAAGACAATTAGCAACAAAAAACTAGGAAAAATCTAATGCTTAAAGGCATATTCAAACACACCTTCATTCGCCTTGATGTCAATACATACAGGTGCGCCTCTAAGAATAAAAAAACAACTATAGGAAACTTAGCCTTAAAAAAAAAACGATAGAAATAAAGATGAAGATAATAAGAGAATTGAAGCAAATAAAACCAAAAAAATAAATAAAATAAATAAATAAAAACATGAACCAAACAGCAACTACGGCAAACTTAACCTTACCCCCCCCCAAAAAAAAAATAAAAATAAAAAAAAATAAAGATGAAAAAAAAAAAACCAGGTTGCAAAGAGCGAAAACTTAGCCATTAAAAAAAAATAGATGAAGATAATAAGATTAAAGCAAATAAAACAAAAAAAAGGGGGGGAAAGGAAAAGCAAGAACCGAAGGGCGAAAACTTAACCATACAAAAAAAATTAAGATGAAGATAGAAGATTGAAGCAAATAAAACCTAAAGAAAAGAAAAACATATACACCAAAGAGCGAAAACTTAGCCTTACAAAAAACATAAAATAAAGATGAAGATAATAAGAAAACTGAAGCAAGTAAAACCAAAATAATAATAATAAAAAACAAGATGCAAAGAGCGCGAGTTCCTCCCTCCCCTCGCGGTAATAAAACTAACCTACAAGTGCCATTCTACGACTCCTAAATCACCGAGGTTAAAGTAATACTTTCTATCAAGCCAGTACCGCCGATCGACCTCCACCGGAGGCTTTTCCAGGCCCCGCTGACCTTTCCAGCTTCCAGTACGGCATACATATCGCCCACATCATCGGAGGGGCGGAACGCCAGCATAGGCCTAGAAAGAGCCTTCCTGTGTAGCCTCCTCGTATATTTCTCTCTGGCTATAATTTGTGAGTCGAGGGGGAAAATCTCTCTCTCTCTCTCTCTCTCTCTCTCTCTGTAGCCCCAGGTCTAAATGCTTGAAGGCCGCTCATGAATTCTCTCTCTCTCTCTCTCTCTCTCTCTCTCTCTCTCTCTCTCTCTCTCTGTGGGCCCAGGTTTAAATGTTTAAAGGCCGCTCATGAATTCTCTCTCTCTCTCTCTCTCTCTCTCTCTCTCTCTCTCTCTCTCACTGTGGAACCCAGGTTCAAATGTTTAAAGGCCACTCTCTCTCTCTCTCTCTCTCTCTCTCTCGTCTCTCTCTCTCTCTCGCTGGCCCAAGGTTCAAATGCTATAAGGTGGCTCATGAATCTCTCTCTCACTGTGGTCCCAGGTTTAAATGTTTAAAGGCCGCTCATGAATTAGAGGCGAGGGACACTGCCATTTCCCTATCAAGCAGCACAAGGCCCTAGAGACTGACCATATTGTGATCAGCGCCCTAGCCCACTCTACACCCAAGCTACGACTAAGGAGGGCCAGGCAATGGATGCTGATGGCTCCCCGAATCCCCATCCTTAGCTCAAAAGAATGGTGAGGTTGCAGCAACCAAAGGAACTAACGAGTTTAAATGGGACTCAAAATGACTTCCTGTGTATTCTCATATATTTCTCTCGTCCTATAATTTGAGTCGGGTCTCTCTCTCTCTCTCTCTCTCTCTCCTCTCTCTCTCTCTCTCTCTCTCTGTGTGAATAGTGGCGTTTAACCTGTGCATCCTCCTCGTATATTTCTCTCATAATTTGTGAGTCAGGCTCTCTCTCTCTCTCTCTCTCTCTCTCTTTCTCTCTCTCTCTCTCTCTCTCTCTCTCTCTCTCTCTCTCTCTCTCTCTCAGAGACCCCCAGCCTCTAGCTGTCCCATGGCGATCCTTGAGACCTTATGGCGATGCATCCTAATGGTATCCTAACGAACAGCATCCAATCGTCCGAAGAGGATGTCTTCATCTTCAATCATCATAGCGAGATGGAAAAGTAGCATTTGCTTATAGTGCCTTTCGAGGCTGGGAAGGACAGCTATCTGAAACCTGCATTAATTTCTTTTAAATATTTTAACGCTTATAAAAGTTATTCGAAGTCGCCGTTCAGTTTGATTTTGACATTCGTGAGCAAATTTATCCTCTTCCTCGCTCTCAATTTATTTTCTTTAACTTCAATAATCATAGGTGGTAGGAAGGCCACTGCATCAGCCGCCAGTTGAGATACTACCGCTAGAGAGTTATGGAATCCTTTGATCGCCCAAACAGTACTATAAACGTTGGATGCTTCTCTCTGGTTACGGTTTACTTTCCCTTTGCCAACATATACATTGAATAGTCTGGTCTATTTTTTACAGATTCTCCACTGTCCTCATACACCTGACAGCACTGAGATTACCAAACAATTCTCCTTCACTCAAGAGGTTAACTACTGCACTGTAATCATTCAGTGGCCACTTTTCTCTTGGTAAGGGTAGAAGAGACTCTTTAGCTGTGGTACGCAACTCATCTAGGAAAAGGTCACTCCAAAATTAAACCATTGTTCTCTAGTCTTGGTTAGTGCTATAGCCTCTGTACCGTGGTCTTCCACTGTCTTGGGTAAGAGTTCTCTTGCTTGAGGATACACTCGGGCACACTGTTCTGTCTTGTTTCTCTTCCACTTGTTTTGTTTAAGTTTTATAGTTTATATAGAAAATATTTGTTTGGATGTTGCAATTCTTGGAATATCTTATTTTTGCTGTTTCCTTTCCTCACTGGGCTATTTTCCCTGTTGGGGCCCCCGGGCTTACAGCATCCTGCAATTCCAACTAGGGTTGTAGCTCAGCAAGTAATAATAATAATAATAATAATAATAATAATAATAATAATAACAGGGAAAACAGCCCAGCGAGGAAATGAACAAAATAAAGAGCAAAAGGGGAGTGTCCCAGACAAACGTGAAAACTTCTAAAAGGGAAAAAAAACCTTCATGTAAATTTTCCGGACTGAAAACAACTCAACTGGCAATCAAAATATCAGAAGGAAAGTTTCTCTCGCCATTTGATGCCAGATCTTCGTTCTTTTATCCACATTACTAGAGCTAATTAATTCAAGGGAAGAATACATAATTCGGTAAAGAAATGAGCTAGATGGCTGGCTGGAGTTTCTCTCTCTCTCTCCTCTCTCTCTCTCTCTCTCTCTCTCTCTCTCTCTCTCTCTCTCTCTCTCTCTCTCTCTCTCTCTCTCTCTCTCTCTCTAAGTAGCTATACAAAAATTTCGAGAAAAAATAATGGGTTTCTCTCTCTCTCTCTCTCTCTCTCTCTCTCTCTCTCTCTCTCTCTCTCTCTCTCTCTCTCTCTCTCTAAGTAGCTATACAAAAATTTCGAGGAAAAAATAATGGGTTTCTCTCTCTCTCTCTCTCTCTCTCTCTCTCTCTCTCTCTCTCTCTCTCTCTCTCTCTCTCTCTCTCTCTCTCTCTCTCTCTCTCGAAATAGCCATACACAAATTTCGAGAAAATAATGGGTTCTCTCTCTCTCTCTCTCTCTCTCTCTCTCTCTCTCTCTCTCTCTCTCTCTCTCTCTCTCTCTCTCTCTCTCTCTTTCTAGCCAAACATAAATCACGAAAAAAATAACGGATTCTCTCTCTCTCTCTCTCTCTCTCTCTCTCTCTCTCTCTCTCTCTCTCTCTCTCTCTCTCTCTCTCTCTCTCTCTCTCAGCATCCACTCATAAACTTCCAAAAAATAAGGGGTTCTCGCAAACACGACTTTTGATTTAGGAGCAATGGCAACTTCAGATTCCTCCCCCTTGCCCATATAAACAACCATACTATCAAATCGTCCATATTTGTTTACCCCATAAAAAACCAAGGCATATAGGGAAAAGGGAGTACAAGACATCCCTCTATCTACACCCCCCCAAAAAAAAAAAAAAAAAAAAAAAAAAAAACAGTCGTATACAAAAAAAAAAAAAAATTCTCTCGCCTGATCTCTCTATCTCTCAGAGTCTTGTCCGTAAAAGAAATACTACATAGCTTCCAGTCAGGGATATATCTATTGTACAGTCCAGGTTCATGAAAATAAAAGAACAAGGCTTGTAACAAGTGCAACTAGATGCCTCTGGGAATATGCATGTGTTACCAAAGGCTAGATATGTCAGAACTATTAGGGACATCAGTCAATAGCTATCCGTGAGAATATGCATTACTGTCCCCTGCCGCTAGATGTCTCTGAGTAAAAATCCGTGAGAACATGCATTACTGTCACTTGCCGCTAGATGTCTCTGGGTAGAAATCCGTTAGAATATGCATTACTTTTACCTGACGCTAGATGTCTCTGCGGATAGAATAAATTATTGCCCAACTGTGTCTGAGTGAATACTAGGTGCAAATAATCGTTACATATCTGACGACATGGGATGTTACAATAATATCTAAAATAGTCATCAAAGCCTCTGCAGTGTGGAACAGATCTTTTATAAATGTCATGAACACTTTCTGTTTCAATTCTCGACTCATTTTCTTGTCAACAATACAGAATTATCGCACTGCCAAGAAAAATTCTTACCTCTAGGTCAACGATTCTATTCATGCAATTCGACGGAGGTGAATTAGCAACAAAGAAAAACAAATGCGAAAAGAGAATGTTTCCTCTATGCAAAACCTGTTTTAATTGCATGTTTACGTTCTCATTCCCTCACCTGCCACCCTGCAATTTTCAGTCTAATTTCATAATCGTGTATTTCTTATGTCGGTCGTTTCGCATCAAACGAATTAGAAGGTTTATCTCGACTCTTTTCCTCGGAGTGAGGAAAATAACATCGATAATACGAGCCATCTCTCTAATAAAGAAGAAAATTATAGATTGTAATTTATCCGACTGACTCTAATTTAGTCAGGAAAATCCCCTATCACAAAGATTTATAACCTTAACTCTGGAAAAAAAATCATGTGAAATAACAAGGGAACATCGATGATTTTTATGAGAGAGAGAGAGAGAGAGAGAGAGAGAGAGAGAGAGAGAGAGAGAGAGAGAGAGAGAGAGAGAGAGAGAGAGAGAGAACTAAAATTACTTTAATTAAATATTTTCGATAAGTTTAAAGGTTTTAAAGGCCGCTCATGAATGGCAAGGGCATGAGACAGTGAGACTCGCCACATAAACAAATGATCAGCGCCCCAACACCCTCTCCATCAAAGCTAGGACCAAGCACAGCCAGGCAATGGCTGCTAATGACTCACCAGACAGATCTATAGGCTCCCCAAACACCCCATCCTTAGCTCACAAGGGTGGTGAGGCTGCAGTGACCAAAGGAACTAAAGAGCTAGAGCAGGAGATATTTAATTCATTGTTGTTACTCTTGTTGAAATATTTAATTTTTCCTTTTTTTCCTTTCCTCACTGGGCTATTTTCCCTGTTGGAGCCCCTAGGCTTATAGCATCTTCCTTTTCCAACTAGGGTTGTAGCTTGACAAATAGTAATAATAATAGTAGTAATAATAATAATAATAATAATAATAATAATAATAATAGTAATAATAATGCCAAATTAGCCATTTTTTACATCAAAGAAAGGAGAACACTACAGGAAACACCTAAGAAGACGAAAATTCCAAATTCCCGTCGAGACTATTATGAAGGACTGAATATTCTTGTTGCCCTTGGAGCCGAGACCCTCAAGGAATATCTTTTAAATATATAGGAACAGTCGAGACGCACAATCAAGAATCTGTCGTCCACAGAGCGTGAGGTGTTCAACTCGTATCTTGGAATCAGGAACCGCTTGGAATCAACATAAAGATTCTTGGACGAAGGAGACAGGGGAAAAGCTGGCACACGGTACTTGAGAATTTCCCAAAAGGTATTTATACGAACAATATATATCACAGAGGAGGGAGAGAGAGAGAGAGAGAGAGAGAGAGAGAGAGAGAGAGAGAGAGAGAGAGAGAGAGAGAGAGAGAGAGGGGGGGTGGAAATCGGAAAATAAAGATGAAAAGAATCGAGAATTACAAATGGAAAAAAAAAGATTACAA
>NC_090733.1:135855628-135860628 GCF_036898095.1 Palaemon carinicauda | reverse complement strand
AATGGAAGAGAAAAGATGGAACAAAACACAGGGTGATTTCAAAATGCCACAACTGGTTCTAATATATACAGTATATATATATATATATATATATATATATATATATATATATATATATATATATACTCGTGTATATATATATATATATATATATATATATAACATATGTATATATTTAAATTAAATATATACATACATAAAATATATGTATATATTTTAATTAAATATATATATATATATATATATATATATATATATACATATATATATATATATTTAATTAAAATATATACATATATTTTATGTATGTATATATTTAATTTAAATATATACATATGTTATATATATATATACACGAGTATATATATATATATATATATATATATATATATATATATATATACATATATAAATATATATAAACAGAAGAAACTCAACCTACTAAAACGCAAGTTTCCGAAATAAATTTCCAGAAACTAGATGAACCACAAACTTAGCCAAAATCCCCTCACATGGGACTTCCAAGATTGTCCAAAGTCCTTGAAGGAGGAGGGTCACATACTACAAGGATACGGCTTAACGTTACAGTGAATCTAGCTTTTATCAAATCTCTTCTGACCATTAGATATGGGCATATGCACGGACAAGGGTTAGGTTATTGACATTAAACTCGAGGATACACTCGGGCACACTACTCTATCCAATTTCTCTTCTTCTTGTTTTGTTAAAGTTTTTATAGTTTTTATAGTTTATACAGGAAACGTTTGTTTTAATGCTGTTGCTGTTCTTAAAATATTTAATTTTTCCTGGCTTCCTTTCCTCACTGGGCTATTTTCCCTGTTGGGCCCCCTAGGCTTATGGCATCCTTCTTTTCCAAATAGGGTTGTAGTAGTAGTAGTAGTAGTAGTAGTAGTAGTAGTAGTAGTAGTAGTAGTAGTAATAATAATAATAATAATCATAATAATAAAAATTATATATATATATATATATATATATATATATATATATACATATATATATCTTTTCACACACTTCACTTCTCCCCATACCTCAGTAGGGGAAGAGGGAGTAATCATACCCTGGTGAGAGGGGGTGGTTCGAGTGCGTGTGTGTATATCCATTTAAAGATATAGCCATAATTTTTTACAAGTCTCGCACACTATACTCAATTTATTTTAATGAGGCGCATTTGCACCGGCTCGCAGGGGTGCCCTTTTAGCTCGGAAAAGTTTCCTGATCGCTGATTGGTTAGAATTATCTTGTCCAACCAATCACGCATCAGGAAACTTTTCCGTGCTAAAAGGGCACCCCTGCGAGTCGGTGCATATATGCCTCACTAAATTTTTTTTTACTATAGTGTATGTATGTATGTATATATATATATATATATATATATATATATATATATATATATATATATATATATATATATATATATATACATATGTGTGTGTACGTAAAAACGAAAACTCCAAAGTCTAAAGTCGTGTTATATATAGTCCCTACTATCACATTTTTTACTACTCCCCTCCGCAACCCAACACCAACTTTTCACAGCCGCAAAGAAAAAAAACAAAAAAAGAAAAAAAACAAACATAATTACTCTTAGACGGGAAAAAAAACCACGATTCACTGACACGTTGGAACAAGAAGGGAGAAAATTTATGTCCTATCTACTACTATCTACTATCTATCTATCTATCTATCTACTACCCTCGACTGCTCCCCCTCCTTCCCTCTACGCCCTGGGGGTAATACCAGGATCCCACTGTATATATCCCATACAGTGGATCCCGGGTAATACGAAGTTCAACCAACTTCTCCAAAACTATTCTGATCCCAGATGCTAAGCCGAAGGCTGAGCAAAGGCCTAAGAGACTATCATCACCCCTGGGGCGACCACACAACTCTGATTAAACTCGAAAGTTATCAAGAAAGGCAACTTCAAAAGATGCCTTGGAAGGAGGGGTTGATAACCTACAATAAATGGGTTGTTGTGGGGTTCGAGTCCCGCTCAAACTCGTTAGTTCCTTCGGTCGCTGCAACCTCATCTTCCTTGAGAGATAAGGATGGGGTGGTTTGGGGGAGCCTATATGTCTACCTGCTGAGTCATTATTAGCAGCCAATATCTGGCCCTCCCTGGTCCTAGCTTGGGTGGAGAGGGGGCTTGGGCGCTGATGATGATATATATGGTCACTCTCTAAAGCATTGTCCTGCTTCTAGGGCAATGTCCCTGTCCCTTACCTCTGTCATTCATGAGCGGCAAAAAAAATAAAATAAGAAAAAAATGACATATGGTCAGTCTCTAGGGCATTGTCCTCTTTGCTAGGACAATGTCACTGTCCCATGCCTCAGCCATTCATGATCGGCCTTTAAACCTTTAAACAGGATTGGCCAATGATAATAACTGTTATATGACATTCGAAAGACTGAAGATATCAAGATATTCAAGAGGAAACTGGAAACTTTATTATTTTCTAAGTGCTTCGATCGGATTGGACAACAAACGAGCAATGTGCGATGTGAAATGTTGAATGCTTTAGAACGAACATGATAAAATAACTGTGGAGGTCCTGTAGAGAGTAGGGTTCCCTCCTGTATAGGACCCTAAAAGCAACCCTTAAAGTCAAGAAAAATAACAACAATGATTATCATGACTGTGGATGTCCTGTACAGAGTAGGGTTTCCCTGTTGTATAGGACCAGAAAAAAAGGCCCTCAAAGTCAAGTAAAAATAACAACAATGATTATCGTTAAAGCAAAAATCATTATTAAAACTTTCCCATTAATGAAGACTAATTAAAATCCTAAACCAATCAAAAGTACCACCAACTCGGCTATTAAAACTATAGCCATAAAAGATCTCTCAAATAAGCAATGTTATGAAATAGCAAAGAGTCCAAGACGACGTAGGCGCAACCCCAAAGACAAGTAAAACCTCGCTAACAAAAACAAACCAAAAACAAACTTAATATAACTCAAGAGTTTTAAACCGAGATCATTCATCTTGCAATAACTCTTGCGTACACGACAGCTATTGCCTATTCCCACGAGACCTTTGACAAAGCACGTGTCAACTAGCACGTGTCAGCGGGTTTGAAACGCGTGAAAAATGTCTCCATAATATGTACAAAAGGTACCAGGCTACTTCTGTTAAGATTAGCGTGAATTCGACATTGAAGAGTAGTGTTGAAATCAAGTCAGGGGGTCGAATGTATTTTCTTATATACATTTTTTCATGCGGATTTATTTCCTGCAATTTTGCTGTCTCACTTCGTAGGGACAGTCTCCCTTCAAAGGAGACCTTAGGTGAAAGACAATACAACAGATGAACAGTTCATGGGGAACTTTAGGTGAAAGACAATACAACAGATGAACAGTTCATGGGGGAACTTTAGGTGAAAGAAAATACAACAGATGAACAGTTCATGGGGAACTTTAGGTGAAAGACAATACAACAGTTAGTGGGAAACCTTGGCTGAAAGACTGTTGAACAGTTATTGGGGAACCTTAGCTGAATGACAACACAACAGTAAAACAGTTACTGGGGGAACCTTAGGTGAAAGACAACACAACAGTAAAACAGTTACTGGGGGAACCTTAGGTGAAAGACAACACAACAGTAAAACAGTTACTGGGGGAACCTTAGGTGAAAGACAACACAACAGTAAAACAGTTACTGGGGGAACCTTAGGTGAAAGACAACACAACAGTAAAACAGTTACTGGGGGAACCTTAGGTGAAAGACAACACAACAGTAAAACAGTTACAGGGGGAACCTTAGGTGAAAGACAACACAACAGTAAAACAGTTACAGGGGAACCTTAGGTGAAAGACAACACAACAGTTAATAGGTTACTGGGGGAGCCTTAGGTGAAAGACAACACAACAGTTGAACAGTTACTGGGGAACCTTAAGTGAAAGACAACACAACAGTTGAACAGTTACTGGGGGAGCCTTAGGTGAAAGACAACACAACAGTTAAACAGTTACTGGGGGACCGTAAGGTGAAAGACAACACAACAGTTGAACAGTTACTGGGGAACCTTAAGTGAAAGACAACACAACAGTTGAACAGTTACTGGGGGAGCCTTAGGTGAAAGACAACACAACAGTTAAACAGTTACTGGGGACCGTAAGGTGAAAGACAACACAACAGTTGAACAGTTACTGGGGGAACCTTAGGTGAAAGACAACACAACAGTTAAACAGTTACTGGGGGACCGTAAGGTGAAAGACAACACAACAGTTGAACAGTTACTGGGGAACCTTAAGTGAAAGACAACACAACAGTTGAACAGTTACTGGGGGAGCCTTAGGTGAAAGACAACACAATAGTTAAACAGTTACTGGGGGAGCCTTAGGTGAAAGAACACATCAGTTAAATAGTTACAGGCGGAGCATTAGGTGAAAGACAACACAACAGTTAAACAGTTAGTGGGAAACCTTGGGTGAAAGACAGTTGAACAGTTATTCAGGAACCTTAGGTGAAAGACAACACAACAGTTGAACAGTTACTGGGGGAACCTTAGGTGAAAGACAACACAACAGTTAAACAGTTACTGGGGGACCGTAAGGTGAAAGACAACACAACAGTTGAACAGTTACTGGGGAACCTTAAGTGAAAGACAACACAACAGTTGAACAGTTACTGGGGGAGCCTTAGGTGAAAGACAACACAACAGTTAAACAGTTACTGGGGGACCGTAAGGTGAAAGACAATACAACAGTTAAACAGTTACTGGGGAACCTTAGGTGAAAGACAACACAACAGTTGAACAGTTACTGGGGGAGCCTTAGGTGAAAGACAACACAACAGTTAAACAGTTACTGGGGGAGCCTTAGGTGAAAGAACACATCAGTTAAATAGTTACAGGCGGAGCATTAAGTGAAAGACAACACAACAGTTAAACAATTAGTGGGAAACCTTGGGTGAAAGACAGTTGAACAGTTATTCAGGAACCTTAGGTGAAAGACAACACAAGAGTTGAACAGTTACTG
>NC_090733.1:135833128-135850628 GCF_036898095.1 Palaemon carinicauda | reverse complement strand
GAGAGAGAGAGAGAGAGAGAGAGAGAGAACAGGCGAGCGAGTTAAGTAATGGTAAAATTTCCTTGAGCTATTTTCCTATTATCAGGATCAGCTAGCCACCTGGTTAACCTTTCTACCCTCTCTCAAAGGTCACGTGTCCTTAAAAAAGATACAGGAAAAAATAATGAACTTGATAAAAATAACAACAATAATATATATAAAGATTATTATATGTGGTATCATTAAAAGACTAAATGATAGCCTATACTTTATCAACTGATGACTCATTGCAACATGTGACGTAGACCTTGCTTGTTCTCCTCTAGGACAAAGACAAGTATGGTCTAATGATCAGCTTTTCTTATATTTTCTTAAAATAAATTACATATCTTATTTGTCAAATAGCTGGTTTACTTTTATTAATTCCAATTTAAGTATAAAACTAAAATTTTCAATGAAAGTTACGACAGGGATGTAATGATGATTTTTTTTTTTAGGTTAGAGTCAAGGTTTATAGGCCTAGTACTGAACCGTAGGTCTAGTACAACTAATGTTTTCGTGTTGAACAGACTGACATAGGTCTCTCACAGTTTATAAATGAAAGATCTATCTTAAAGTGGTTACTGTTCTTAAAATATTTCATTTTAATTATACATAACTTCTCTTGTAGTTTATTTCTTTATTTTACTCACTAGGCTATTTTCCCTATTGGAGCCCAAGGCTTATAACATCCTGCTTTAACAATAAGGGTTGTAGCTTAGCTAGGAATAGTAGTATTATAATAAAGTGGCTTATTACTGTATGAAAAATGACACTAAATATATAGCGCGAATCAAACCACCAGACCAAGACGGCTCCCAGACGGCGCTAGCTAGTCGCTACTCGCATTGCCTAAATCCAGACAAGACAGGTACTAGCTAACACAGGCAGTGCGTCACCCCACACAGCAGGGTTCCCAGGTTTTTCTAAATGAGAAAAGGCCAACGTCTGATCAACTACAGCTTTAAAAGGCCAACCTAATAGTAGAAAAGGCCGAAAATATACCATTTAAGGCTAACCAATTTCAAAAAGGTCAAATTTAGGTATCTAGCACGGAAAAAGGCCAAATTTGGGGTTTCTAGCCTTAAAAGGCCAACCAGGCAACCCTGCCATAGTTTCATTACACCAAAAGCGGGTGTTTCTATCAAACCAATAAACTACGAAATAAATGTCGGAAGGCCTTAAAGCTTCACCATGAAACGAAAAGAAAAGTTAGCACGAAACGAGCTTCGTGCGATAACCGAATAAAAAGGATGCACTCTTTCAACGGCCTAAACATTCAAAACCTGTTTTGCCCGCCACACTCACTCTTTTTCGCTCCTGTACGTGTGTGACGTCATGACCCACCTGCTTTCCACGTGATGCATCGGTCCCTACGGATTGTCCTAGTGTTCGCCATTGAATTCCGTGTTAGGAAAACAAATGACGAGGCACATTGCTATGCCTGACTCAATGCTCGTTCATTTTGCCCTCGATTGGCAGATGAATGTTTTTCTTTCTTACTTTTCTTAAGCTTTTAACTTTCCTTTTCACAGACACGATTTTCTGGAAGCCTGCTCAGAAATCTATAAGGTCTTACGGCTGATTCTATTTGAAAATAACACGTGAACTGAAGGAAGCCTTCTGGATAATCCGTTATATAAATACTTTATACATATTAAGTATTTTGTGGTGAGTAACTAATTGATTTAAAAGCTAAAGTAGAGACAGGTAAAATCTAATCGAGGCCCATTGCATCCATATGCGTAGGAGATATAATGATGATGACGACCTAATAATACATGATGAAAAATTCTTAGTCATCAGATACGTCGAGTAAAAAGGTACAGGAAGTTCTCTCTCTCTCTCTCTCTCTCTCTCTCTCTCTCTCTCTCTCCTCTCTCTCTCTCTCTCTCTCTCTCTCTCTGCCATTGACTCAGTTGTTGGTGTGCAACATGCGAACGGGTAGGGACGGGAGAGGGAACTAGATAGACCGACGTTGTGACTATAGCCATATTTTCAAGGTCATACCTGCACGCTATGATTACGTCATTTTCAATGGCGCGTCTTTAAGATTTTGCCAAAGCAGAAAACTGTCTCCTTCATTCAAAAGGATCACAAACCTACCACGTAAACACTGACCTTCCAGCAAATGGGACTAGCAATATGAGACTATCTTTAGCTTCTTCCTCCATTATCTTAAGATTACGTTCTCTGACATTTTATGCAGCATTGCAGGTCAGCTCACCTGAAGGGCACTGGCCGAGTTCTCCTTACTTCAGTGAAACTTACATTTGACCATTAAAGGATCATGAAAATACCACGAGATTTTTACTTAAGCACGCCATGTTACTAGATCTATTCGTCTTCTGAAATTAGACTAAACGTTCTATTAAATCCCGTAAGACCTGTGAGTTAGGCTGCAATGCAATTTCAATAATAGTGGATAGAATGTTGTTGTTGTTGTTGTTGTTCTTCTTCTATTAACATGCTTTTCCCAATTTTGTATGGGGTAAAAACTAAGCACAGTTGCCTTCTTTTTGAAGGACTTCGCTTTAACCTTGGGACAGACCGTAGTCCTGATCGGCTGTCCTGCCTGACATCGCTTTAGACTCTGGTAGCGTACGTTCATGTATTGTACCAGTAACCAACGTCCTTCCACTTGTATAAATTCCCATAGTAAACATACATACATTGTTCACACACATGACATCAGATTAATATAAACTCAATCATAATTATTATCTAAATATGTAGGATATTGCAAAAGGGTCTTCACACATATAGAAACAACAACAACAACAGATGCAGCCGTTTCTTGTCCACTGCAGGACAAAGGCCTCACTCATGTTCATCACCAGAGAAGCCACTAGAGATTGTCGATGGTGACTTGTATGATTGCGCACAACAAACCAACCTAGTATGGGTGGCCCTGATTATTGACAGCTTTGCTGATCATGGAGGAAAAGAAAAAACTACAATAACAAAACACACAACACACGCAAACTTCCCTCCACCGAGAAAAGGTGGAGCGAAGTGAAAATATCTTCCTTGAATGTCTGAAGTCGATCTCATCCAGTATAGTTCACCCTACGACCTCCAGGTGACGTCCTCAACGGACCAACGACGCCTCCACCATGACCTATATATCACTATTCGGTAGGAGGAAATAGTTAACACGTGCTGTACATCCAAATTGAGTAAGTAAGCAATGTAGTTAAAGAAGGATGGAATTAAAAAGTCTTGAGACATCCAAAGTCCTTGTAACTCTCTCTCTCTCTCTCTCTCTCTCTCTCTCTCTCTCTCTCCTGAACAGTAAGACGGTAAACGAGTTCAAGAATAATATAGAAAAGATCATAAAAAACTAAATGTTTAAACTGATTCGCTCTATCCAAGAACAAATGGAGTCTCTCTCTCTCTCTCTCTCTCTCTCTCTCTCTCTCTGGAAGGGTGTACGTGAGTCAGCAAGCAATGGAGTAAAAAAAGAAAGTAAGACGTTCACTAGTAAAAGTGTTGAAGAGAGACCTTTACAACAGAACCTTCCTATATCAAGAAAGGTGATTCTGGGACTAAGTGACATTATGATAAAAGCCAGAGTGCAATCGTGTTGAGAGAGAGAGAGAGAGAGAGAGAGAAGAGAGAGAGAGAGAGAGAGAGAGAGAGAGACTGATAACTTCCTTGAGAACTGCTGACTCTACTTGAAACTATACAGTAAAACATCTTATATATATATATATATATATATAGAGAGAGAGAGAGAGAGAGAGAGAGAGAGAGAGAGTGATAACTTTCTTGAGAACTGCTGGCCCTACTTGAAGCTATACAGTAAAACATCTTAATATATATATATATATATATATATTATATATACATATATATTATATATATAAATATATATATATGAGTATATATATATATATATATAGAGAGAGAGAGAGAGAGAGAGAGAGAGAGAGAGAGAGAGACTGATAACTTATCCCTTGAGAACTGCTAGCTCTACTTGAAGCTATACAGTGAAACATCATATATATATATATATATATATAGGGAGAGAGAGAGAGAGAGAGAGAGAGAGAGATAACTTCCTTGAGAAATGCTAACTCTACTTGAAGCTATAGTAAAAATATCCTATACTATACAAAGTTCAAAGAACCCAAAACAATTATAATATATACATTAAATAACTAACACCTCGTAAGTGCTTTAATATGGCAATTATGATCTATAATTCAGGTCATATAAAGATCTAATATTAAACAGATATCAACGGGACCAAATAAAAATAATTCAATACAGCCCTGGCCACAGCACCATACTACCCCAGCTACCTGCATGTTTACCTAAGCACCAAGCATTTACATGTGACCGCATACAACGTAAAAGGCCGTAGTTCGGATGTCTTGGCCTTGGCTTCCACTTAAGCCAATAAACTATAATTAACTACCTTAAAATTAACTTATTTACCAAGGATCTGAAACCCAAATTTCCTAATATATTGTTAATGCATTCTCCCTTAGGGTAGAGTTCTCTTGCTTGAGGGTACACTCGGCCACACTATTCTATCTTATTTATCTTCCTCTTGTTTTTTTATGTTTTTATAGTTTATATGTGAAATATTTATTTCAGCGTTGTTACTGTTCTCAAATATTTCATATTAATTGTTAATTACTGTTCTTGTTATTTCCTTTCCTCACTGGGCTATTTTCCCTGTTGGAACCCTCGGGCTTAGAGCATTCTGCTTTTCCAACTAGGGTTGTAGCTTAGCAAGTAATAATAATAATAATAATAATAACAACCTCAAATGGAAGACCTCGTATTTACTCATGCTAAGTATTTGACAAGCATCGAAATCCATGGACGGTAATTTTATAAGGATCGAGAATAACTAAAGCAAATGACATGTTCACCAGAACAGTACAGTTCCCACCGAATAAATAAAAAATCATCTTGAAAAGAAAAAAGATCCAGGTATCAGAAACTACTGGATAACAGAAGCAAAACAGGTAGCATCCATTAATGGCGACAAACAACACCCATTGAAACGGGATTTATGGTGGGAAGGTGAAAATAGAGAGCCTGGCTGTACAGAATACTATAAATATTCTCACGAAAACAAGCCACTGGAATAAATGTCCTCTATGGAAGATTTTATCTGTCGGACCCAAGGTCCCTCTAAAAAGCCACTGCAATAAATGTTCTCTATAAAAGACTATCTGTCGGACCCAATGTTCCTCGAAAAAGCCACTGGAATAAATGTCCTCTATGGAAGATTTTATCTGTCGGACCCAAGGTCCCTTGAAAAAGCCAGTGGAACAAATGTCCTCTATGGAAGATTTTATCTGTCGGACCCATGACCTTCAAAAAAGCCACTGGAATAAATGTCCTCTATGGAAGATTTTATCTGTCGGACCCAAGGTCCCTTGAAAAAGCCAGTGGAACAAATGTCCTCTATGGAAGATTTTATCTGTCGGACCCATGACCTTCAAAAAAGCCACTGGAATAAATGTCCTCTATGGAAGATTTTATCTGTCGGACCCAAGGTCCCTCGAAAATGCCACTGGAATAAATTTCCTCTATGGATGACTTAAGCTCTCAAACCCAAGGTACCTCGAAAAAGCCACTGGAATAAATGTCCTCTTATGAAAGATTTTATCTGTCGCATCAAAGCTCCCTCGAAAAAGCCACTGAAAAAAATGTCCTCTATGGAAGATTTTATTTGTCGGACCCAAGGTCCCTCTAAAAAGCCACTGGAAAAAATTTCCTCTATGGAAGATCTTATCTGTCGGACCCAAGGTCCCTTGAAAAAACCACTGGAATAAATGTTCTCAATGGAATATTTTAGCTCTCGAACCCATTTCCCTCGAAAAGAGCCACTGGAATAAATTTCCTCTATGGAAGATTTAAGCTCTCAAACCCAAGGTACTTCGAAAAAGCCACTGGAATAAATGTCCTCAATGGAAGATTTTATCCGTCGAACCCAAGGTCCCTCGAAAAAGCCACTAGGAAAAAATGTCCTCTATGGAAGATTTTATTTGTCGGACCCAAGGTCCCTCGAAAAAACCACAGGAATAAATGTCCTCAATGGAAGATTTTAGCTCTCGAACCCATTTCCCTCTAAAAAGCCACTGGAATAAATGTCCTCTATAGAAGATTTTATTTGTCGGACCAAAGTCCTTCGAAAAAGCCACTACAATAAATGTCCTCTATGGAAGATTTTAACTCTCGAACCCGAGGTCCCAAGACTTAAAGAGCAATGGTTTGATTTCGGAGTGTCCTTCTCCTAGAGGAGCTATATCCACACATATCCGCTGGATCTTTTTCTTTGATAATTCGTTGGCATTAAATGCAATTTGCTTTTGCCAAGCATACTTATTTTACTAAAGCATACTTTTTTTACTACGATACGCATTCAGAACGCAGTACCTCCTCAGGTCTCTGTCTTGTCAAATTTCTAATTTAGAGAAGTCAACTTGAAATGTCCCGGCAAAACTTGGCCCAGAGAACACTTCACGATTTAATCCACGAATTTTCGATGCAGTTCTGTCATCCCAGGGGCTGGCTTATTCTGTGGGGCTAGTTTTCTTTGTATTTCTCGGCAGAGAGAGAGAGAGAGAGAGAGAGAGAGAGAGAGAGAGAGAGAATACTCGCTGCATTTCACTTATATTTTCATATTTTTCAATGCTATTCCGGTGTCATTTTCTTGTTACTTTTTGTGAACAAGGATTCTATTTGTATTTTATTGAACAAACACGCAAGCACGCACGTGCACACTCACAAACACACACAGATAAATAAATCAATATATATTCCTGTTGGAAATCTTCTGTTTATAGCATAATGCTTCTCCACCTACGGATGCAGCTTAGTTAATAATAGCATACATACCACGCAAATGCTACACACACACACATGTATATATATATATATATATATATATAAGCTTGCGATTGCGTGGGCCGGTAAACAAGCAAGTAAATGTCATTCCTTCGCTACAACGAAACATTTTTACCCAAGTAAATAACCTTTAAGCACTAAAAATGTTCCTGAGTATGTATCTCTTCTGCGGCCGAAGATTTAAGGGTGTTTGTAGTGACTTGAGAATTGTAATAACAGTGTCGTAAATTTTAGGCTGAGAAATACCACGAGACTTTACTTCATCTTCTTCCTTTCACCTTTCATCTCTTCACGTGCTGGTTTATTCACGACAGAGAGAGAGAGAGAGAGAGAGAGAGAGAGAGAGAGAGATTATCAGGTAAGGAAAATGGTAATGACTAAAATAAAAAAAAGGTAAGTCAAACCTAAATATATGAGAGAGAGAGAGAGAGAGAGAGAGAGAGAGAGAGAGAGAAAGAGTGAGTTATCAGTCATTTAGGAAAATTATAACTAAAATAAAAAAATAGATGATTAAAACTAAAATTAAAAAATAGATGTGTAAATCAACCCTAAATATATGAGAGAGAGAGAGAGAGAGAGAGAGAGAGAGAGAGAGAGAGATGTCTTGCAACCATTTTAACCTTTTTATCTACATAATCCTGCTTTCCTACGAGCTAAAAGATTTAAAAAAACTCAAAACAATGAAGTCGTCGTCACTGCATCTCGCAAAACACGAGATTACGCGAATCTCAGAAAACAATATCCGAGAAATTTCTTCCGCCTCTCATCGCCTTCCATCGCATAAATGGCGGTCGCGAGTCAGTTGAATATGCAAAAGCACACTTCAGACGTTGCAGTTAAGGGATTCGGAGGTTTTTCTAAGACCTCCTTAACTGTTATGTCACACCCATTGTACACAACTTGCCGAGGCGTTGCTCTTTATCAAGAAGATGAGGAAACGCTAGAGTTCTTCTAGCATCTTCTAGCATTACGGCGAAAGTTTTAAAGAATTTCAGCTTTTATGTAAATTGCAAAGAAACGATTTTGGGTATCATGGCGTGTATATGTTGAGCTGGCGCTTTTAAAAGCAGGTTTGTATTAAACTTGATTTATTCCTGGCACTTTTAAATCCAATTTTGTATTCATCTTGATTTATTCCTAGCTCTTTTAAAAGCAAGTTTGTGTTCATCTTGATTTATTCCTGCCTCTTCTAAAAGCAAGTTTGCCTTCATCTTGATTTATTCCTGGCTCTTTCAAAAGTAATTTTGTATTCATATTGATTTATTCCTGGCTCTATTAAAAGCAATTTTGTATTCAACGTGATTTATTCCTGGGTCTTTTAAAAGCAAGTTTGTATTCATCTTGATTTATTCCTGGCTCTTTTAAAAGTAATTTTGTATTCATCTTGATTTATTCCTGGCTCTATTAAAAAGAAGTTTGCCTTCATCTTGATTTATTCCTAGCACTTTTAAAACCAAGTTTGTCTTCATCTTGATTTATTCCTGGCTCTTTTAAAAGCAAGTTTATATTTCGATTTAGTCCTGGCGAAGGCAAATACCTCATCATTAAAATCGTATGACCAGAAACGGATGCACCCGTATCACAGGAAGAAAATGCAAATATTTGCTTACGTTACAAGTGGAGGAGCGTACATATATGGGTTCATCAATAAAGGATCTATTGATTTCCAAGTCATAGGAAAGAAAGATAAGTAAACAAGAAATGAATGGGAGCAGAAACTTATACCTACCAAAACTGAACAACACGAGCTTAAGAGTAAACAAGATATATAGATTTGAGAACAAAGCCCTCAGAGGAATATTGGGAGTTAAATGTCAGGACAAGATTAGAAATGAAGCAATAAGATGCAAAAGAACCACAGGGAAAATGAATATATGAAATATAAGATGACGTCCTGACTAGTTTCGTGATACTTCTTCAGAGGACTGATCAGTCCTCTGAAGAAGTATCACGAAACTAGTTGGGACTTAATCTTATATTTCATATTTTTATTTTCCCAGTGGTTCTTTTGCACATATATAAATACAAATGTAAATATATATATATATATATATATATACAGTATATGTGTATATATATATATATATATATAAACAGTATATGTGTGTGTATATATTTATATATATATATATATATATATACATATATATATACAGTATATATATATATATATATATATATATATACAGTATATATATATATATATATATACATATAATGCATGCGTATGTATTTGTTGCTCTCTAAAACGAAATTCAACACCTAAAAAAAAAACTCCAGCCACCGAAAACCCCAACGACATTTATCAAATATGGAAATGAGTATCTTGATCACGCTTAATTTTCGACCGAGAATGTGACATTTCCTCACTAAATCATTCCCAAAAGAATCGTAGAACAACAGAACATTTACTGAAACTTTCCAAAATGCCTCGGCAATTGACGAACGCACGACTGCATAAGCTCGAGGTTTTCGAAACCGCGAGCATAAAGTTTATCAAACCGCAAGCATAATGTTTATCAAACCGCGAGCATGAAGTTTATCAAATTGCAAGCATAAAGTTTATCAAACCGCAAGCATAAAGATTATCAAACCGCGAGCATGAAGTTTATCAAACAGCAACCATAAAGTTTATCAAACCGCGAGCATAGAGTTTATCAAACTGCGAGCATAGAGTTTATCAAACCACAAGCATAGACTTTATCAAACCACGAGCATAAAGTTTATCAAACCGCGAGCATGAAATTTATCAAACCGCGAGCATAAAGTTTTATCAAACCGGGAGCAAAGTTTATCAAACCGCGAGCATGAAGTTTATCAAACCGCGAGCATAAAGTTTATCAAATCGCAACCATTAAGTTTATCAAACCGCAATCATAATGTTTATCAAACCGGGAGCATAAAGTTTATCAAACCGCGAGCATAAAGTTTTATCAAACCACGAGCATGAAGTTTATCAAACCACGAGCATGTTTATCAAACCGCAACCATAAAGTTTATCAAACCGCAACCATAAAGTTTATCAAACTGTGAGCATAAAGTTTTATCAAACCACGAAAATTAAGTTTATCAAACAGCGAGCATGAAGTTTATCAAACCGCGAGCATAAAGTTTATCAAACCGCGAGCATAAAGTTTATCAAACCGCAACCATAAAGTTTATCAAACCGGGAGCATGAAGTTTATCAAACCACGAGCATGAAGTTTATCAAACCGCGAGGATAGCGTTTATCAAACCGCGAGCATAAAGTTTATCAAACCGCAACCATAAAGTTTATCAAACCATGAGCATGAAGTTTATCAAACCGCAAGCATAAAGTTCACCAAACCGCGAGCATAAAGTTTATCAAACCGCGAGCATAAAGTTTATCAAACCGCAATCATAAAGTTTATCAAACCGCGAGCATAGAGTTTATCATCCCGTTGAAAGGGCAAGGCTGCCTCCAATGAAGTTCCAACCGTATTAAATAAAGCATTGAATTATATAGGTCACTTGCATCAGGTACTATTTTTTCCCCAGCGAGGGGAAATTAATTGGCTTGTTAGTAGCCTGTTCGTTTGTTTAGGGCATTAATAGTCTCGCTCCCTATTTTTCACGTCTGTTATTAATCAATAGTCCTGCTCCCTATTTTTCACGTCTGTTGTTATAGTGCTTCGAGAGGTGAATCAGGAATTAGTACTCAAATTGGAGATTTATGTATAGATTATATCAGTTTCCGGTGATGTTTACATATATTTGTGGAAAAAAACTACTATTTTCTATATGTTATTGTAGTGCTTCGAGAGTTGAATCAGGAATTAGTACTCAAATTGCAAGTTCATGTATAGATTATATCAGTTTCCGGTGATGTTTACATATATTTGTGAAAAAAAACCGACTATTTTCTATCTGTTATCATAGTGCTTCGAGAGTTGTATCAGGAATTAGTACTCAAATTGGAGATTTATGTACAGATTACATACATTTCCTGTAATGTTTACATCGATTTGGGGAAAAAATTACCAATAAACTATTTTCTATACAATTTCGCTCTACAATACAATTAAATGTATTTTACTCGTAAGTTATGCCCTGAACAATGGGGCCTAAATAGAATTTATATCCGAATATTCAACCAGCGTTTTTGATGTGGATTACAAGAATTATGAAATTCAAATCGCGAATGTACTGTGTATGAAAATGAGTGATGGACTCTCGTAAATACATTTGATATTAGAGAGGTACTCAGTAAAGCGCAGACCTCCGCCGCGGCAGCTTAATTCACGACGTTTTGCTCGATCTTGACCTTGATCTTTGACCTTATGTATTGATTGGCGAGGATTTTTCATACACTCATATATAAACCAAGTTTGAAGTCTCTGACAAGGATGTCCAAACTTATAGCTGATTACCTGATTTGGACATTTTACTTGACCTTGACCTTTATCTTTGATCCTTATCTTCCAAAATTTAATCATATCCAGCTTTTTACATAACAATTAATCCCTGCAAGTTTCATTACTCTACGATTAAAATTATGGCCAGGAAGCTGTTTACAAACAAACACACACAAAATACAAACAGACAAACAAGGGTGTAAACATAACCACCTTCCAACTAGGTTGGCGGAGGTAATAAGATACAGTATTCCACTTTTAACAAATTAGACTTCCCAAGGCATGGTGGTAAAGGGAACGATACTATCAATGGACTATGCAATTGCTAGAAAACTTATTATTATTTTTTTTTGTATATCAGAAATTCTATCCTCAACAAAATAAAAACTTCCATTGCCGTGAAAAATAAACTTGGGGAAATAATATCAAGTTCTCCCCAAAAAAAACACCATTTTCAAACTTCTAGAAGGTTTTCGCATTTCTGATTCTTCTCAAAAACAAATAAGTTAAGAATATGACATATTCTTAACTCTTTCCCCACCCATAAACCCCTTAAGAAATTTCATTCTTAATATTTGATCATTATAACTATTAAAGTTATCTGGTGTACTCAGAGAAGTCATATTGACAAAAATACGAGAGAGAGAGAGAGAGAGAGAGAGAGAGAGAGAGAGAGAATTTTGGATGTCTCAAAGACTTTCTAGTCCATCCGCAGATAGTCCATTTACTTTTGGAGAGAGAGAGAGAGAGAGAGAGAGAGAGAGAGAGAGAGTTCAAGCAGTAAACTCACAATATGTGAAGGCTGAGATATTGGGTTGACAAGCCAAGTAAAACTGGTATTTCAAAAGGTTATTTACTTTGACAAAGACAGACAGATAAAAAAGAATAACGATTAACATGACGCAATAGATCAAGATAATATAAAAAACGAAAGAGAATAGATATTGATTAATAACAAGAGATATGAGCATTTGCCTGTCCAGACAGTACTACATTGGATCCTTCTCTCTGGTTACGGTTCATTTTCCCCTTGTCTACGCATACACCGAATAGTCTGGCCTATTCTTTACAGATTCTCCTCTGTCCTCATACGCCTGACAACACAGAGATTACCAAACAATTCTTCATCCACAGGGTTAACTACTTCACTGTAATTGTTCAGTGGCCACTTTCCTCTTGTTAAGGGTAGAAGAGACTCTATAGCTATGGTAGGCAGCTCTTCTAGGAGAAGGACACTCCAAAATCTAACCATTGTTCTCTAGTCTTGAGTAGTGCCATAGCCTCTGAACCATGGTCCTCCACTGTCTTGGGTTAGAGTTCTCTTGCTTGAGGGTACATCAACTTTTGAAGGAACAGATTTCACCAATAAAATTTTAACTAACTGGGGTTCGAGTCCTGATCAAACTCGTTACTTTCTTTGGTCGCTGCAATCTCATTATCCTTGTGAGCTAAGAATAGGGGATTTGGGGGGCCTATGGGTCTATCTGCTGAGTCATCAACAGCCATTGGCTGGCCCTCCTTGGTCCTAGCTTGGGCGCTGTTCATATGTATATATGGTCAGTCTATATGGTATTGTGCTGCTTGCTAGGGTAATGTCACTGTCCCTTGTCTCTGCCATTCATGAGCGGCTTTTAAACCTTTCAATGGGACAAATTTCAACAAGCTAAAACACCATAGATAACGATACCTGGAGAGGTGAATTCAGAAGGCCTAGATATGATAAAAATGATGGAAGGGATGTGAAATGAAGAGGTGTGAGGTAATGAAAAGAGGTAGGAGGTAATGAAAAGAGGTAAGAGGTAATGAAAAGTGATAATGAAAAGAGGTAAGAGGTAACGAAAAGAGGTAAGAGGTAATGAAAAGTGATAATGAAAAGAGCTAAGAGATAATGAAAACAGGTAATGAAAAGAGGTAAGAGGTAATGAAAAGAGGTATGAGGTAATGAAAACAGGTAATGAAAAGAAATAAGAGGTAATGAAAACCGGTAATGAAAAGAGTTAAGAGGTAATGAAAAGAGGTAAGAGGTAATGAAAAGAAATGAGGTAATGAAAACAGGTAATGAAAAGAAGTATAAGGTAATGAAAAGAAGTATGAGGTAATGAAAACAGGTAATGAAAAGAGGTAACAGGTAATGAAATGGAGTATGACGTAATGAAAACAGGTATTGAAAAGAGATAAGAGGTAATGAAAAGAGATAAGAGGTAATGAAAAGAAGTAAGAGGTAATGAAAACCGGTAATGAAAAGAGTTAAGAGGTAATGAAAAGAGGTAAGAGGTAATGAAAAGAAATGAGGTAATGAAAACAGGTAATGAAAAGAAGTATAAGGTAATGAAAATAGGTAATGAAAAGAAGTATAAGGTAATGAAAACAGGTAATGAAAAGAAGTATGAGGTAATGAAAACAGGTAATGAAAAGAAGTATGAGGTAATGAAAACAGGTAATGAAAAGAGGTAACAGGTAATGAAATGGAGTATGACGTAATGAAAACAGGTATTGAAAAGAGATAAGAGGTAATGAAAACAAGTAATTAAAAGAAGTAAGAGGTAATGAAAACATGTAATTAAAAGAGGTAAGAGGTAATGAAAACAGGTAATGAAAGGAAGTAAGAGGTAATTAAAACAGGTAACTAAAAGAGGTAAAAGGTAATGAAAGCAGGCAATGAAAAAAAGTAAGAGGTAATGAAGAGGTAAGAGGTAATGACAAGAGGCAAATTGACGTACAGCTTCAAAGACCAGTTGACTACAAAGCAGGGTTCTATAACGGACTGTTAAATTGAGATATTAAGCGGGAAAATAATTCCTTCAAAAACATCATCTTAATACAATCTCCAGCTTTTAAAAAGTGCAAAATGAATTTCAGAAAGGAGCGGATACAAAAAGATACAGTGAACCAGCTTGCATATCTACCACCCTTCGCATTGTTAACTCCTCTCAAGTACTTAATTAATCTGTATTTTAAAGCAATATATCTGACATCGTTCTCTACACGATTATAACCCCTCCTCTCTTGTTACTTATTCCACTGCGTAAGCATTAAAAAAAACATAATGATCTATATTACCTCCTTTGTAATCCCTCTCCCACCTGTTTAGATTTACGAAATGTATCAGTGCAACTTTAATCGAAGTTGTAATTGCTAATTTTGTAAGTTACTATGCATGCTTATTATTATTATTATTACTTGCTAAGCAACAACCCAAGTTGAAAAAGCAGGATGCTATAAGGCCAGGGGCTCCAACAGGGAAAATAGCCCAGTGAGGAAAGGAAACATGGACAAATAAAATATTTTAAGAACAGCAACATAAATATTCTTATTATTATCATTATCATTATAACTTGCTAAGCAACAACCCAAGTTGGAAAAGCAGGATGCTACAAGCCCAGGGGCTCCAACAGGGAAAATAGCCCAGTGAGGAAAGGAAATATGGAAAAATAAAATATTTTAAGAACAGTAACACAAATATTATTATTATTATCATAATTACTTGCTAAGCAACAACCCAAGTTGGAAAAGCAGGATGCTAAAAACCAAGGGGCTCCAACAGTGAAAATACTTCTCTTGTAGTTTATTTACTTCTTTGTTTCCTTTCCTCACTGGGCTATTTTTCCCTATTGGAGCCCTTGGGCTTATGGCATCTTGCTTTTCCAACTAGGGTTATAGCTTAGGATGTAATAATAATGATAGTAATGATTAACAATAATAATAATAATAATAACAACAACAATAATACGAAAAATGGTGAAATCACAGTAATAAATAATACTAATCCACAAATACCCACAGAATCAAAACTGACAATAGAGTTGACAATCTCATAATCCTTAGCTACACAGGCGACCGTAATCACAAGAGAGAAGCCTATGGCAATGGCAGACTTAAAAAAGTATTATGGAATTAACCCTCGAGTTCCATTAAATACTTTGAATCTTATATCAACTATCAGGATAAAAAAGATGAAACCCAGCCGGATGTGAGCCATTAGCAATTGAGGATTTAAGCAACTAGAGCAACTAGGGCTTTGGAAAGTTGCACTTATTGCAGAAAATAAAATTAAAAATAAAGTGACTTCAAAAAAGGCGATATAAATATGATCTAACTTTGGGTTAAATACACTAACTCTCTCTCTCTCTCTCAATATATATATATATATATATATATATAATACATATATAAATATATATAATATATATATATATATATATACACACAACAAATACAGCCATTTCTAGTCCACTGCCAGACAAAGGCCTCAGACATGTCCCTAGTCATGTCTGGGGTTTGGCCATTTTCATTACACACACACACACACACACACACATATATATATATATATATATATACATATATATATATATATGAATAAAATGAGGTGTAGTTTGTCAGAATTGTTTTTGAATTAGCCTCTGTGATAACATTGTGAGCTTAACTATCATCTGTCAGTCACCTACCAGCACGACAGTAAACAATAAAAGGAAATTTCTTGATTCTTAAAAAATTAAAAAAAAAAAAAAACTCTAAGCGAGACCAAACATCACGTTCCCAAGAATGTTTGGAAGGAAAGAAAGAATAATCACTAAATCCTCCAAACAAGTTTATGGAGTTCCTTCATCCAAGACACTCATTTTTGAGTGAATAAAAGAATTTTAAAGTTCGCAGAGAAGACCCGAGAGACAACTCCATAAAGGGACAGTCTTCCAATGCAACAAGTGAAGAATCTGTGGCCCTTGTGGAGAATCTCTTGAATTATTATTATTATTATTAGTAGTAGTAGTAGTAGTAGTAGTAGTAGTAGTAGTAGTAGTAGTTGCTAAGCTACAACCCTAGATGGAAAAGCAGAATGCTATAAGCCCAAGGGTTCCAAGAAGGAAAATAGCCCAGTGAGGAAAGGAAAAATGGAAACTACAAGAAAAGTAATTAACAATCAATATAAAATATTTTAAGAATATTAACATTAAAACAAATATTTCATACATAAACTTTGAAAACTTTACAAAAAAAACAAGAGGAAGAGAAATTAGATAGAATAGTGTGCCCGAGTGTACCCTCAAGCAAGAGAACTCTACCCCAAGACAGTGGAAGGCCATAGTACAGAGGCTATGGCACCACTCAAGACTAGAGAACAATTGTTTGATTTTGGAGTATCCTTTTCCTAGAAGAGTTGCTTATCATAGCTAAAGAGTCTCTTCTATCGGAGAATTACGATCGGTGAAATTACCAATGAAATTCTGAAGTTGGAATATCAGAGCAATATCGATTTTATGCCAGAATTGTCACTGGAGATGAATCTTCAGATTCATCAATATGATCTTGAATCCAAGATTCAAACCAGTACAGTGGTTGGCAAGAGGATCTGCCCTTTTAACAAGGACTAAAGCAAAGAAAAATTGACCTTTTTATTATTATCTATCATTATTATTATTATTATTATTACTAGCTAATAGTTGGAAAAGCAAGATGCTATAAGTCCAAGGGCTCCAACTGGGAAAAATAACCCAGTGGGAAAAGAAAATAAGGAAATAAATAAACGATATAAGAAGTAATGAGCAATTAAAATAAAATATTTTGAAAACATTAACAACATTAAAACATATGTGTCAGCCTATTCAACATACAGACACTTGCTTCAAGTTTGAACTTTTGTAGTTCTACTGATTCAACTACACGATTAGGCAGATCATTCCACAATCTTGTCATAACTGGAATAAAACTTCTAAAACACTGAGTGGTATTGAGCCTTACGATGGAGAAGCCATGACTATTAGAATTAACTGCATGCCTAGTATTACGAGAAGAGTGGTACAATCTGAATGTAAAGGATGGTCAAAATTATGAAAAATCTTATGCAACATTCATAACGAACTAATTGAACAACGGTACCAGAGATTAATATCTAGATCAGGAATAAGAAATCAAACCGTAAGTTCCTGTCCAATAAATAAAGATGGGAATCAGCAGCTGAAGACCAGACAGGAGAACAATACTCGATACAAGGTAGAATGAAAGAATGAAAACACTTCTTTATAATTATTATTATTATTATTATTACTAGCCAAGCTACAACCCTAGTTCGAAAAGCAAGATGCTATAAGCCCAAGGACTCCAATAAGGAAAAATAGCCCAGTGAGGAAAGGAAATAAGGAAATAAATAAATGATGAGAATAAATTAACAATAAATCCTTCTAAAAACAGTAACAACGTCAAAACAGATATGTCCTATATAAACTATTAATAAC
>NC_090733.1:135823087-135832628 GCF_036898095.1 Palaemon carinicauda | reverse complement strand
TCTCAAGTACTTAATTAATCTGTATTTTAAAGCAATATATCTGACATCGTTCTCTACACGATTATAACCCCTCCTCTCTTGTTACTTATTCCACTGCGTAAGCATTAAAAAAAACATAATGATCTATATTACCTCCTTTGTAATCCCTCTCCCACCTGTTTAGATTTACGAAATGTATCAGTGCAACTTTAATCGAAGTTGTAATTGCTAATTTTGTAAGTTACTATGCATGCTTATTATTATTATTATTACTTGCTAAGCAACAACCCAAGTTGAAAAAGCAGGATGCTATAAGGCCAGGGGCTCCACAGGGAAAATAGCCCAGTGAGGAAAGGAAACATGGACAAATAAAATATTTTAAGAACAGCAACATAAATATTCTTATTATTATCATTATCATTATAACTTGCTAAGCAACAACCCAAGTTGGAAAAGCAGGATGCTACAAGCCCAGGGGCTCCAACAGGGAAAATAGCCCAGTGAGGAAAGGAAATATGGAAAAATAAAATATTTTAAGAACAGTAACACAAATATTATTATTATTATCATAATTACTTGCTAAGCAACAACCCAAGTTGGAAAAGCAGGATGCTAAAAACCAAGGGGCTCCAACAGTGAAAATACTTCTCTTGTAGTTTATTTACTTCTTTGTTTCCTTTCCTCACTGGGCTATTTTTCCCTATTGGAGCCCTTGGGCTTATGGCATCTTGCTTTTCCAACTAGGGTTATAGCTTAGGATGTAATAATAATGATAGTAATGATTAACAATAATAATAATAATAATAACAACAACAATAATACGAAAAATGGTGAAATCACAGTAATAAATAATACTAATCCACAAATACCCACA
The DNA here is from genome assembly GCF_036898095.1 of Palaemon carinicauda. Classification (NCBI taxonomy): domain Eukaryota; kingdom Metazoa; phylum Arthropoda; class Malacostraca; order Decapoda; family Palaemonidae; genus Palaemon; species Palaemon carinicauda. The sequence goes on along the minus strand of NC_090733.1, from coordinate 135,831,775 downwards.
GAATCAAAACTGACAATAGAGTTGACAATCTCATAATCCTTAGCTACACAGGCGACCGTAATCACAAGAGAGAAGCCTATGGCAATGGCAGACTTAAAAAAGTATTATGGAATTAACCCTCGAGTTCCATTAAATACTTTGAATCTTATATCAACTATCAGGATAAAAAAGATGAAACCCAGCCGGATGTGAGCCATTAGCAATTGAGGATTTAAGCAACTAGAGCAACTAGGGCTTTGGAAAGTTGCACTTATTGCAGAAAATAAAATTAAAAATAAAGTGACTTCAAAAAAGGCGATATAAATATGATCTAACTTTGGGTTAAATACACTAACTCTCTCTCTCTCTCTCAATATATATATATATATATATATATATATATATATATAATACATATATAAATATATATAATATATATATATATATATATATACACACAACAAATACAGCCATTTCTAGTCCACTGCCAGACAAAGGCCTCAGACATGTCCCTAGTCATGTCTGGGGTTTGGCCATTTTCATTACACACACACACACACACACACACACATATATATATATATATATATATATATATATATATACATATATATATATATATGAATAAAATGAGGTGTAGTTTGTCAGAATTGTTTTTGAATTAGCCTCTGTGATAACATTGTGAGCTTAACTATCATCTGTCAGTCACCTACCAGCACGACAGTAAACAATAAAGGAAATTTCTTGATTCTTAAAAAATTAAAAAAAAAAAAAAACTCTAAGCGAGACCAAACATCACGTTCCCAAGAATGTTTGGAAGGAAAGAAAGAATAATCACTAAATCCTCCAAACAAGTTTATGGAGTTCCTTCATCCAAGACACTCATTTTTGAGTGAATAAAAGAATTTTAAAGTTCGCAGAGAAGACCCGAGAGACAACTCCATAAAGGGACAGTCTTCCAATGCAACAAGTGAAGAATCTGTGGCCCTTGTGGAGAATCTCTTGAATTATTATTATTATTATTAGTAGTAGTAGTAGTAGTAGTAGTAGTAGTAGTAGTAGTAGTAGTTGCTAAGCTACAACCCTAGATGGAAAAGCAGAATGCTATAAGCCCAAGGGTTCCAAGAAGGAAAATAGCCCAGTGAGGAAAGGAAAAAATGGAAACTACAAGAAAAGTAATTAACAATCAATATAAAATATTTTAAGAATATTAACATTAAAACAAATATTTCATACATAAACTTTGAAAACTTTACAAAAAAAACAAGAGGAAGAGAAATTAGATAGAATAGTGTGCCCGAGTGTACCCTCAAGCAAGAGAACTCTACCCCAAGACAGTGGAAGGCCATAGTACAGAGGCTATGGCACCACTCAAGACTAGAGAACAATTGTTTGATTTTGGAGTATCCTTTTCCTAGAAGAGTTGCTTATCATAGCTAAAGAGTCTCTTCTATCGGAGAATTACGATCGGTGAAATTACCAATGAAATTCTGAAGTTGGAATATCAGAGCAATATCGATTTTATGCCAGAATTGTCACTGGAGATGAATCTTCAGATTCATCAATATGATCTTGAATCCAAGATTCAAACCAGTACAGTGGTTGGCAAGAGGATCTGCCCTTTTAACAAGGACTAAAGCAAAGAAAAATTGACCTTTTTATTATTATCTATCATTATTATTATTATTATTATTACTAGCTAATAGTTGGAAAAGCAAGATGCTATAAGTCCAAGGGCTCCAACTGGGAAAAATAACCCAGTGGGAAAAGAAAATAAGGAAATAAATAAACGATATAAGAAGTAATGAGCAATTAAAATAAAATATTTTGAAAACATTAACAACATTAAAACATATGTGTCAGCCTATTCAACATACAGACACTTGCTTCAAGTTTGAACTTTTGTAGTTCTACTGATTCAACTACACGATTAGGCAGATCATTCCACAATCTTGTCATAACTGGAATAAAACTTCTAAAACACTGAGTGGTATTGAGCCTTACGATGGAGAAGCCATGACTATTAGAATTAACTGCATGCCTAGTATTACGAGAAGAGTGGTACAATCTGAATGTAAAGGATGGTCAAAATTATGAAAAATCTTATGCAACATTCATAACGAACTAATTGAACAACGGTACCAGAGATTAATATCTAGATCAGGAATAAGAAATCAAACCGTAAGTTCCTGTCCAATAAATAAAGATGGGAATCAGCAGCTGAAGACCAGACAGGAGAACAATACTCGATACAAGGTAGAATGAAAGAATGAAAACACTTCTTTATAATTATTATTATTATTATTATTACTAGCCAAGCTACAACCCTAGTTCGAAAAGCAAGATGCTATAAGCCCAAGGACTCCAATAAGGAAAAATAGCCCAGTGAGGAAAGGAAATAAGGAAATAAATAAATGATGAGAATAAATTAACAATAAATCCTTCTAAAAACAGTAACAACGTCAAAACAGATATGTCCTATATAAACTATTAATAACGTCAAAAACAGATATGTCATATAGAAACTAAATAAATTAACAATAAATCATTCTAAAAACAGTAGCAACGTCAAAACAGATATGTCCTATATAAACTATTAATAACGTCAAAAAACAGATATGTCATATAGAAACTAAATAAATTAACAATAAATCATTCTAAAAACAGTAGCAACGTCAAAACAGATATGTCCTATATAAACTATTAACAACGTCAAAAACAGATATTTCATATATAAACGATAAATAAGACTCATGTCAGCCTGGTCAACATTAAAACAGAATAGATTGATCACGCGCAAGGTGGTACTGTCTGAGAAGACCTGAATGCAACATGATTCTACTAATTCAACGACAGTGCCACAGATTAATATCCAGATCAAATCTATTGCCACAAAGTAACATATCAGAAACATCAGTTCGAATTGCGGGTTTGCGTTAGGTCCAATGATCATCTAACTCTCTTGAAAGTTATAATTAATTCTGTCACTTAACACTTTATTATAGAAGTTTGTTTTCCAATTAACTACATTTCGTCGTGCGCTGCCAGTTGAACTCAGCTGGCGGACGTAAGAACAGATAGATGAGCGTATTTCAAACTACATTGCCTTTTTTTGCAAGGGTCCCTTACATTCAGACTACTGTTCAAAGGTTTAATGGCCCCTCAAGAATGACATAGGCCAGGGGACAGTGACATTGCCTTATCAAGCAGGACAATACCCTAGACACTGACCATATATACATATGATCAGCGCCCCAATTCCTCTCCACCCGACTAGGAACAAGGAGGGCCAGGCAATGGCTACTGATGACTCAGCAGATAGACCTGTAGGTTCCCCCAAACCTCCCATCCTTAGCTCACAAGGATGGTGAGGTTGCAGCAACCAAAGAAACTAACGAGTTACAGTGGAACTCGAACCCCAGTCTGGTGTTCACCAGTCAGGGGACGTTACCGCATCGGCCACCACAACTCTTTTCTCGCCTTGTTTTGAGAAAAAAAAAATTATGTACTACAATCAGTCATACATGCATTAACATTACATGTACAGATGCATAAACTCATGAAGTACAAAGAACTTATTTGTTGATCAGTACGATACAAAACGAACAAACAATTTTCCACAAGTTTACTGAGTAAGAAATACTTCAGGTAGAAATATACATCTACTGTTTACAGAGTATTCTTGTATATATTCTTTTAAACAATATATAAATTATACAGTAGTGATTTGCATGTCTTGTCCGTGCCATAAACACTACAGTAGTACAGGAGGATGTAAACAACCGTGTCTATATAATAAAGAGCAAACGTCTGGATATATATATATATATATATATATACACACACACACATATCAAACTAATTCCACAAAAGAAAAAACACCCAAAGGCATCCTATCCCCCGACATAAAATAAAAAAAACTACACACAAACACAGAAAAAAAAAGTATACACAAAAATTCACACCTTTCATCGTTGGAATATCAAACAAAGCGTTTTTTTTTTTCTTTCACGCCATCAATTACCCCAAAAGGTCACGAATCCAAATACAGATAATTAAGGCTCTGGAAACTTTCAGCAAAGTGAGGATCGATGAGTGAAGTCGATGATCGGGGGCCATTAAATCAAATAAAAACGTCTGACTTTTAATCAAATACAAGTCTAAACTTCGAAGAACTACGTGAAATGTTAAAGTAAGAGTTAGTGTTAATTATTGATGGTAATTTATATCGATTTTATTTCACATAAAAAAGATAGGTTTGTATAGAAGGCAGATTTAAAATGTTAAAATAAGTTAAACATTGATTATTTATCTCGTATCGTTTTTATCCAATTTTTTTTTTTATATAATATAAAGATAGGTTGTTAAAGAACACAGTAAAAATGTTAAAATAAGTTAACAATTACTATTAATCGTATTAGTTTTATCCAATTCTTTTTTATATAAAATAGAGATACGTTGTTAAAGAATAGAGCAAAAATGTTAAAATAAGTTAAAATTGATTATTAATAGTGTCATCTTTATCCAATTATTTTCAGCATAAAAAAATATACGGGTTGTTAAAAAACGCAAAGTAAAAATATGAAAATTGCAGTCAACATTGATTAATAATCGCATTATCTTTATCAAATTCCATTATAAAATATTTATCTTCATCAAATTCCTTTATAAAATATCTATCTTTATCAAATTCCTTTATAAAATATTTATCTTTATCAAATTCCTTTATAAAATATTTATCTTTATCAAATTCCTTTATAAAATATTTATCTTTATCAAATTCCTTTATAAAATATTTATCTTTATCAAATTCCTTTATAAAATATTTATCTTTATCAAATTCCTTTATAGAATAAAAAAAAGTTAAGTTGTTCAAGGACGCAGAGTAAAAATGGTACAGTAACAATTAGTATTGATTATTATTAACTGTATAATTTCTATACTATTTCTTTACATAAAATAGAGATAGACTGTTAAAGAAGGCCGAGTAAAAAATATAAAAATAAGTTAACATACATTATAAACTATTATTTTCCTCCATTGATTTATTTACACGAATAAAGGTAAGTTCTTAAATAGGGCAGGGTGAAAATGCCATAATAACAATTATTATTAACTACTAATGGTATGTTTATCAAATACTTTATTTATATAAATATCGATTGTTAAAGAAAGCAAGGTGATATGCCATAATAACAATTAGTATTAACTACTAATGGTATGTTTATCAAATTCTTTATTTATATAAATATCGATTGTTAAAGAAACCAGAGCAGATAGATAAAGACAAACACAGCCATAAGGAGAGAGAGAGAGAGAGAGAGAGAGAGAGAGAGAGAGAGAGAGAGAGAGAGAGAGAGAGAGAGAGAGACGGAACTCCGAAATTGTACAGAACAAATATATTCACCTCAGTGCCATCAATCTACATTCTTTCAATGTTTCGGTCATCTGCATCAATATCGACCCGTTGCAAACATATTGCAAGTAGATTTGCTAATGGGAAAAGTTTCATGTTGACTTTCATGTTTCGGAATAGCCTTACAAAAGCCTCGGTAAATTTGAGAAAAAAAAAAAAAAAAAAATTCGCGGCTTGGAAAATGCACGGACGTCAATACAGCAATGTTGTTATGTAGCAAGATTGGGCGGAATTATACTCTAGCATCGATGAGAGAGAGAGAGAGAGAGAGAGAGAGAGAGAGAGAGAGAGAGAGAGAGAGAGAGAGAGAGAGAGCAAAATTCAAATTCATACGAATAAAATTCATTGAAACCAAACCATAGTTGATGGTTTATTAACAGATCTTTTGTTGTACGAAGGAATATCTCTCTCTCTCTCTCTCTCTCTCTCTCTCTCTCTCTCTCTCTCTCTCTCTCTCTCTCTCAATTTATTTTCTTTACATTCAATAATTAAAGTTATGAATTGTGAAGTCCCAAATCACTTTGATTTCGACACCGATAAGCAAATATTAATTCTCTCTCTCTCTCTCTCTCTCTCTCTCTCTCTCTCTCTCTCTCTCTCTCTCTCTCTCTCTCTCTCTCAATTTGTTTTCTTAACATTCAATAATTAAAGTTATGAATTATGAAGTCCGAAATCACTTTGATTTCGACACCGATAAGCGAATATTTATCCCCTCTCTCTCTCTCTCTCTCTCTAAATTTATTTTCTTTACATTCAATAATTAAAGTTATGAATTGTGAAGTCCCAAATCACTTTGATTTCGACACCGATAAGCAAATATTAATTCTCTCTCTCTCTCTCTCTCCTCTCTCTCTCTCTCTCTCTCTCTCTCTCTCTCTCTCTAAATTTATTTTCTTTACATTCAATAATTAAAGTTATGAATTGTGAAGTCCCAAATCACTTTGATTTCGACACCGATAAGCAAATATGTCTCTCTCTCTCTCTCTCTCTCTCTCTCTCTCTCTCTCTCTCTCTCTCCTCTCTCTCTCTCACAAACACACAATTATCAGTATCTCTCAACAGAGCAAGCTTTTGATCTTGAATATTAATAACATTCTTCATTAATTGAAAACGCAATTGGCTTATTTATCTCAGATATCAAGGGGGCCTCTTTCCAGCCCTTTAAAGCAAAGATGTTTAAGACTAATTAAAAAACGCAGAACTCACCTGGGCCGACTGATTATTATTATTATTATTATTACTTGCTAAGCTAAAACCCTAGTTGGAAAAGAAGGATGCTAAGACCTCTTAAGATAAAGATGGTCAATATTAATCAAGAGACGCACAAGAATACACCTGGGCGACTGATCATTATTATTATTATTATTTTTATTATTACTTGCTAAGCTACAACCCTAGTTGGAAAAGCAGGAAGTTATAAGCCCAAGGGCTCCAACAGGGAAAATAGCCAAGTGAGGAAAGGAAATAATGAAAAACTACAAGAGAAGTTTAAGAGCAATAATAACATTGAAGTAAATCTTTCATGTATATAAGCTATAAAACCTTACAAACATCTTAAAAAAAAAATAAACTAATCCAAAAAATGCATCAAATATGTAAATCAACAAATAAATAATCCCAAAATGCATCAAATATTATGTAAATAAACAAATAACCAATAATCCAAAAATGCACCAAATATTATGTATATAAACCAGTAAACAATAATCCCAAAATGCACCAAATATTATGTAAATAAACAAATAACCAATAATCCAAAAATGCACCAAATATTATGTATATAAACCAGTAAACAATAATCCAAAAATGCACCAAATATTATGTAAATAAACAAATAACCAATAATCCAAAAATGCACCAAATATGTAAATAAAAAAAATAAATAATCTAAAACTGGCCCCAAATATTATGTAAATAAACATATAAACAATAATCCAAAACTTCACCAAATATTTATGTAAATAAACAAATAAATAATAATCCAAAACTTCACCAAATATGTGAATAAACAAATAAATAATCAAAAACTGCTCCAAATATTATGTAAATAAACAAAATAAACAATAATCCAAAAGTAAACCAAACATTATATAAATATAATTTCCACCACACGAAAATATAACGAAAATATTATCATGTATCAGTGACCCTTGAACATTCAAAACTTGTTTACATGTGAGTACTTAGAATGCCTAATTTTACTATTATCCAAGAAGGCTGTAGGCCTACAGAATGTTTAGTTGAGAAATCTGTCTAAAAAGGGTTAGCCTACCTTACATTTTTTTTTTTTACTCGCAGCAAATGTTATGTTGAACAGGCTGACATAAGTCTCTATAGTTTATATATGAAATAGATGTTTTGATGTTGTTACTGTTTTTGAAATATTTTATTTTAATGGTCCATTATTTCTTATATCGTTTATTTTCTTATTTCCTATCCTCACTGGGCTATTTTTCCCTGTTGGAGCTGTTTTAAAGATATCTTATTTTAATGGTCCATTATTTCTTATATCATTTATTTTCTTATTTCCTATCCTCACTGGGCTAGTTTTTCCCTGTTGGAGCTGGTTTAAAGATATTTTATTTTAATTGCTCATTATTTATAATATCGTTTATTCTCTTAGTTCCTTTCCTCACTGAGCTATTTTTTCCCTGTTGGATCCCTTGGCCTTATAGCATCTTGCTTTTCCAACTAGAGTTGTAGCTTAGCTAGTAATCATCATCCCAGTAATAATAATAACTAATAATAGTAATAATAACAATAATAATAATAATACTAATAATAAAAATAATAATAATACTAATAATAATAAAAATAATAGAAATAATAATCCGTATGTTACGTAGTTTTATACATATTGCATATGCGTATACACACGCACTGTGCAATTTAAAATTTGCCTGGCATTGATATATATTCAAAAGTTGCATCAAATCACGGCAATGTTGCAAATAAAATCTAAATATCAATAATGAAATTGGAAATTTGCCTGGCATTGATATATAATACTAAAGCGGCATCAAATAAAAGCAATTGTTGCAAATATAAACAAAATATGAAAAACAATAACGAAGTTTCATTACCAACGCTAAATTCATATTAAAACTGCCAAAATATGCGCATCGAGAAATTACATATGGGCTCATTATCATTATTATTACTATTAGAATTATTTCTATTATCATTATTACAATTATAATTATTATCATTAATATTATTATTATAATTATCATTATTATTATCACTATTATTATTACTATTATCATTAGTATTATTATCATTATTATAATTAC
>NC_090733.1:135813087-135818087 GCF_036898095.1 Palaemon carinicauda | reverse complement strand
TTTATTGCATTTCTAAGCTTTTCAATGTTACTTATTCTTGCAAAAAATGTGCATGAGCAACGAGAGAGAGAGAGAGAGAGAGAGAGAGAGAGAGAGAGAGAGAGAGAGAGAGAGAGAGAGAGCGAGGTCTGCCGAAGAAAAATTTAAACAACATTCCATCTATGAAAACAATGAATTCCTAAAATTCTTAGATGTTTCAAAAGTCGCGAGGTTTCTCAACGAAACAATAAAACCGCCAAGAGTTAGAAAAGGTCGTTATTCATAGCGACAATATCGCTAAATTGACAACCCTGCAACGGATCGGAGTCTCCCGCGAAATGACGTCACACTTAAGCTCCTCCCACCCCGGGTCATGTGACGTCAGATCACCAATCAAACGACAGTACGGAGGAAATACGGACACTCGCGCACGGGCAGTGAGGTGTTTTGATGACTGCAGCGGCTAAAGGACTTTTTTTTTTACTTTTTTTGGAAAAATAAACTTAGTTTCCCCATAACTAGGTACTTCCTTTTCATTGCATTCTGCGTTGTTTTTATCCTGAGAAAGTTTGAAGGAGGCGGCAGGTCGTATTAAGTGAAGGAACACGTTTAATATAGATTGTTGTTGAAACTGTTGATACATTAATCTTATGGCGTTTATGCTTTTGATAAAATATGAAAAATGGTGTGACTTGATATTTGATATCCAGGAGTTTTAATATTAACAAAAACACTCAATTAATCCCCATATCCTCACACACACACACACACACACACACACACACACACATATATATATATATATATATATATATATATATATATATATATATGTTAATAGTTTATATTAGGACATATCTGTTTTGACGCTGTTACTGTTTTTAGAATGATATATTGTTAATTTATTCTCATCATTTATTTATTTCTTTATTTCATTTCCACACTGGGCTATTTTTCCCTGTTGGAGCCCTTGGGCTTATAGCATCTTGATTTTCTAACTAGGGTTGGAGCTTGGCTAGTAATAATAATAATAATTCACATTATATATATATATATATATATATATATATATATATATATATATATATATATATATATATAAAACCCGTGTGTATGTATGTTTGTCCAGCCTACAATACCTATAACCTTCTCTGCACTGGACTATTATCATAAAAAAAATTATATTTAATTTGTAATTACCAAAAATCATACATTCGAAATCTCTACTTTCCACAGAAGATTCATTTGCAACACGTCAGTCTCCTGACACATAATGCATCATAAATGTCTATTTGGCTAATAAGGTGGTTGTGGTGGCCTATTGTACAAGTCCCTGGCTAGCAATCTACTGGACAGGTGTTAGAGACGTGCTCAAGCATAATAGTTTTAAATAGTGTCTGTAACCTGACCATCCTTGTGAGCTAAGAATGTGGTGGTTTGAGGGAACCTATAGGTCTACTCACTGAATCATGAGCAGCCATTGCCTAGCCCTCCCTGGTCCTACCATAGGTGGAGAGTTTGCTTGGGCGTTAAGCGACTATTTCGCCTTCAAACCCCTTGTCCTTTCATCCTTGCCTCACTGAATACCAGACCTACTGAATCATGCGCAGCCATTGCCTAGCCCTCTCTGGTCCTAGCATAGGTAGAGAGTTGGCCTGGGCGTTAAGCGACTATTTCACCTTTAATTACCTTTTCCTTTCATCTTTGCCTCACTGAATACCAGACATACTGAATCATGCGCAGCCATTCCCTAGCCCTCCTTGGTCCTGGCATAGGTGGAAAGTGGGCTTGGGCGTTAAGCGACTATTTCACCTTTAAACACTTTGTCCTTTCCTCTTTGCCTCACTGAATACCAGGCCTACTGAATCATGAGCAGCTATTACCTAGCCCTCCCTGGTCCTAGCATAGGTGAAGAGTGGGCTAGGGCGTTAAGCGATCATTTCACCTTTAAACACCTTGTCCTTTCAGCTTTGCCTCACTGAATACCAGAAATACTGAATCATGACCAGCCATAGCCTAGCCCACCCTGGTCCTAGCATAGGTGGAAAGTGGGCGTGGCGTTAAGCGACTATTTCACCTTTGATTAAGTACCTTGGCCTTTTCTCTTTGCCTCAGTGAATACCAGGGTGGTGGCCTTTACTTTAGGCCTAATATTTTATTCCTTAAATATATACTATGTCGATTTTTAACCAGACAATTGAATTTTAAACGGCTTTACTCAAAATCCAATATATAACCTTTTTTTTGGGGGGGGGGGGGGCTTATGCTTAGAAACCTAAAAATCATAGGCTAGTTGAATCGGTAGAACTTCAAAACATCAAACTTGCAACAAATGTTTTTATGTTTTGTATATGAAATATCTGTTATGATGTTGTTACTGTTTTTAAAATATTGTATTTTAATTGTTCATTATTTCTCATATAGATTATTTCCTTGTTTCTTTTCCTCACTGGGCTATTTTTCCCTGTTGGACCCCTTGGGCTTATAGAATCTTGGTTTTTCGACTAGGGTTGTAGCTTAGCTAGACATAATAATAATAATAATAATAATAATAATAAATGATAATAATAATATTAATAATAATAATAATGATAATAATAATAATATTAATAATAATAATACTAAAAATAATAACAATAATAATTATAATAATAATGATAAAAATAATAACAATAATGACAATAACAACAACAATAATAATAATAATGATAAAAATAAAAACAACAACAACAACAACAACAATAATAACAATAATAATAATAATAATAATAATAATAATAATAACCTTCTGCCTTTTTGACGCTTCTTATCCAATACAGAGCATTGTGGGAATTAACAGCTTCATTCCCGAAATTACAAAAGCCCAAACATATCACCAAAACCCTTGAATTAATTAGAGTTAGCAACCCGTTAAACAGCATTTAATTCTCAAAGACTCACCAATTCTGGTCTCTTGTTTTCACACAGTGACATGGCACCTAGCGTTCTAATAATTCCTATAGTCCATTTCTTTTAGCGAGGCAGATTTGCACCGACTCGCAGGGGTGCGCTTTTAGCTCGGAAAAGTTTCCTGATCGCTGATTGGTTGGACAAGATAATTATTATTATTATTATTACTATCTAAGCTACAACCCTAATTGGAAAAGCAAGATGCTATAAGCCCAGGGGTCCAATAGGGAAAAATAGCCCAGTGAAGAAAGGAAATAAGGAAATAAATAACTGAAGAGAACAAATTAACAATAAATCATTCTAAAACAAGTAATGTCCAAAGAGATATGTCATATATAAACTATTAACAACGTCAAAAACAAATATGTCATATAAACTATAAAAAGACTCATGTCCGCCTGGTCAACAAAAAAGCATTCTAACCAATCAGCGACCAGGAAACTTTTCCGAGCAAAACGGGCACCGTTGCGAGTCGGTGCAAATATGACTCGCTAAAAGAAATGGACTATAGTGGACCGATGTTCAGTGCATATTGCAAACCGTGTTAAGGAAACGATTGATTATTGATTAGCCTCGTAAATATGAGAATATGCGTCCAGTCTGTGTGCAGTAATAAGTAAGTCACAAACGTATTGCATGATGGTGTAAAGTCTTACACTTTGTCTATGTACCGTGGCTTAAAAGGAGTTTGCTTCGCTTTTGCTCTTTTTCGCGGTTTAGTGAAGACCAGATTAAGTCGTTCGGTTGATGGAAATTGCTTCCAATAATATGACACACATACAAACAAACAGAAACAGAAGTGGGGGAAAACATAACCTAATTACGTTGGCGGAGGTAACAAAACCTCATTGTTCCCATCTTAATTCATTATTATTTAAAAAGATTATTTATAGTCAAACAACGAAAGCAGAAGAGGCGAGCAAACGACGAGAGCAGTAGAGGCGAGCACACGACGAGAGCAGTAGAGGCAAGCACACGACGAGAGCAGTTGAGGCGAGCACACGACGAGAGCAGTAGAGGCGAGCACACGACGAGAGCAGTAGAGGCGAGCAAACAATAAAAGCAGTAGCGAAAGCAGTAGAGGCAAGCAAACAAACGAAAGCAGTAGAGGCAAGCAAACAGCGAAAGCAGTAGAGGCGAGCAAACAAACGAAAGCAGTAGAGGCGAGCAAACAACAAAAGCAGTACAACAAAAGCAGAAGAGGCGAGCAAACAACAAAAGCAGTAGATGCGGTGAGCATTGCCAACTTCCTAATTAGCGAACGCATATAATGCACCAAACTTTCATTACCGTAGTTTCGGTGTTAAATTCGCTGTTTGAACGCAAGAGGAACTGTAATACTACTTGCTTTAAGGCAAAAGTTTCACAGAATACGAGATATCCTTCTTTTTATTCCATTTTTTTTTTGTTATTCTTCTCATTTTTTTTTTTTTTTTTTTTTTTTTTTTTTTTTTTTTTTTTTTGCTCGAAGGTGAGATTTATTACTCTGCAAATTTGCATCCTCGCTGAATAACTCTTATGTTCGTTCGCATGTCCGTTTCACTGGGAGTTAGTTCTCGCGTTTTAGTAATATTTATTAGTTAGTTGAGAGCGGAGAGAAAAGAAAGAATAAAAAACAAAGAGAATTATAAAGAATTGTCAGGCTCGGGTACTACCGGAGTTTCATAGAATGTCTTTTTTTTTAAATAAAAAAAATGTAAACAAAAACCAGTGGAATAAGTGAATTAATAAAAGAAAATCTAGCAGATTAAGTGAATTAAAAAGTCTCCTTAAAATGTATTTATTTTTTTAAAATAAAAAGTCAGTGAAATATAGAGCGAAGAAGTCTTTCCTTTTAAAAAAAAAAAGCCAGTGAATTATAGTGAAAAGTCTTTTTTTAAAAGTCAGAGAATTATAGCTTCCAAAACATATTTTCTTAATAAAAAAAACTATAAAAAATAACGGAATAGTGAATTATAGGGCTTTCATAAAACGTCCTTTATATATATATATATATATATATATATATATATATATATATATATATATATATATATATATATATATATATATATGATAAATTTTGCACATTT
>NC_090733.1:135785587-135808087 GCF_036898095.1 Palaemon carinicauda | reverse complement strand
GTGTGTATATATATATATATATATATATATATATATATATATATATATATATATATATGTGTGTGTGTATATATATATATATACTATTTATATATAGGAGATTCAACTTCGAAGATGCTGTCTGCAAACAATTTTGAAAAAAAAAAAAAAACTTCATAACAGCTCTATAATAATACATTGTGTCAGACTGATTTAGGTCACACATAATCTCTTACATCTGGAGATGCGTTTAGAACAAAATATTAAATTTTGCCTTTGACACGTGTATTGTAAACTCATCGAACACGAAGAGGATAATGAATACTGATATCTGATTTAAAAAAAAAAAAAAAAAAAAAAAAAAAAAAAAAAAAAAAAAAAAAAAAAAAAAAAAAAACATCACACACACACACACACACAGGATTTATTTCAAATCAGAGGAATATTTCCTGGAGGAATAAAGCTAAAACAAGAATCTGGGGCGAAAAATATAAACCAAAAAATGTCTTGCTCAAGAACCAGAGGGCGTTTTGTTCAAAGGTTAGAAAGTAGAGAAGAAAAGTCCAGATTAAAACTTCATCCCTTCACTATCAAAAGCGCCAAGGAAAAATAATATTAATAAAAAAAAAAGAAAAAAAAAATAAGAAAAGATTTTCTAGCTTAGTGGAGGGAGAGCAAGTTGACACAGAAATAGGAAAACAACATAAAAGTGAAGCTTCTTAAACATTTACTCGGGGACAAGAGGTATTTATAATTGTAAAAATTAGATATAGTAGGATCTATATAAAAGAAAAACATATAAAGTATATATTCCTTTCTAAAATTCATACGTGGAAACATTGTAGAACTGAGATCCATCTCAAAGATAAAAGTGATTTGGATAGAAAAATATGATTGTAAAAATTACATATAGTAAGATCCAAAGAAAAGAAAAAAATATAAAGTATATATTTCTTTCTGAAGAGGTCAAGTAAATTCAAAAATTCATAGGTGAAAACATTATAGAACTGGGAAAAATCACAAAGATAAAAGTGATTAGGAAAGAAAATATGATTGTAAAAATGATATATAGTAAGACCCATAGAACAGAAAAAAATATAAAGTATATATATTTTTCTGAAGAGGTTAAGTAAATTAAAAATTCATACGTGGAAACACTGTAAAACTGAGACCCATCAAAAAGATAAAAGTGTTTTGGAAAGAAAATATGATTGTAAAAATTATATAAAGTAAGATCCATAGAACAGGAAAAAATATATAAAGTATATATTTTTTTCTGAAGAAGTCAAGTTAATTCTAAAATTCATAGGTGGAAACATTACAATTGAGACCCATCTCAAAGATAAAAGTAATTTGGAAAGAAAATATGATTGTAAAAATTATATATAGTAAGACCAATAGAACAGAAAAATATATAAAGTATATATTTTTTTCTGAAGAGGTCAAAATTCTAAAATTCATAGGTGAAAACATTGTAAAACTGAGAAACATAAAAAAGATAAGAGTGATTTAAAAAGAAAAAAATGCATAAAGAATGAAATAATGAGTTAAGTCTTCTTTAAACAGAATAAATACCCAAACCCACACTCTCAGAGAGTGTGTATTAATGAGAGAGAGAGAGAGAGAGAGAGAGAGAGAGAGAGAGAGAGAGAGAGAGAGAGAGAGAGAGAGAGAGAGAGAGAGAGAGAACCTTTTTACCAGTTTATGTCTCAACTCTTAAAGATCGAAAGGTCATTAAGGGAAAACTCTTACAAAGTCAAATAAGTTTTAACAAACAAACAAAAAATCAAAAAATGTAGAATTACAAAAAAAAAAAATAAAAAATAAAAAATAAAATAAAAATAAAATAAATAAATAAGACAAACGCTCCCAAATATAAAGTCAGGTTTACATGGTCGAACGTGTAAACGGGATATTTGGTTGTCGAACACGTTCGTCGAACGGTTCGACGAAAGTCTTCTCGCCTGACTTTTGTAGGCGGGGCTTCATTGCCCACAAACCTTATGCCTTTGTGACTGACTCCACCTCTTCGAACCGTTTGGCAAGCAGGTTCGACAACTGGGTTAGATGAACCCAACAATAAAAACTGCCATGAGAACATACTGCCATTATCTACTGACTCTTCAGTTAATCAAAAAGGCGATTGGCCAGAAATAGCTGTTAAAAATAAAGACAGATCAGTAAAACCACGTAAAGATAAAGATATTTTACTTATTGCGAATGACCAGAAATGGTTCTTCAATAGAACAGTCCAGTAAAGACAAGAGAAGCAAAGAAGGCTTTAAATACTGCAAATGATCAGAAATAATTCTTCAAAAAAACAGTACAGGAAAGACAAGACAAGCAAAAGTGGCTTTAGTTACTGCAAATGACCAGAAATAGTTCTTCAAAAGAACAGTACAGTAGTGACGAGAGCAAATAAGTCTTTAAGTACTGCAAATAACCAGAACTGTTTATTCAAAAGAACAGTACAGTAAAGACAAGCAAAGAAGACTTTAAATACTGCAAATGATCAGAAATAGTTCTTAAAAAAAAAACAGTACAGGAAAGACAAGAGAAGCAAAGAAGACTTTAAATACTGCAAATGACCAGAAATGGTTCCTCTAAAGAACAGTACAGGGAAGACAAGACAAGTAAAGGGGGCTTTAAGTACTGCAAATGATCAAAAATGGTTGTTCTAAGGAATAAAATATTAAAGACAAGAAAACCAAAGGCTACACGAATTGTAAATGACCAGAAATGGTTGTTCAAAAGAAAATCAGATCTGTAAAGCAAGACAAGCAAAGAAGACTTTAAATACTGCAAATGATCAGAAATGGCAGTTCAAAAGAACAGTAAAGTAAAGACAAGAAAAGCAAAGAAGGCTTTGGGTACTGTGAATGACCAGAAATGGTTCTCCAAAAGAACAGTAAAGACAAGAAAACTAAAACAGGCTACAGGAACTGTAAATGACCAGAAATGGTTGTTCAAAAGAAAATCAGATCTGTAAAGCCAAGACAAGCAAAGGAGGCTTTAGGTACTGCAAATGACCAGAAATGGTTGTTCAAAAGAACAGTACAGTAAAGACAAGACAAGCAGAAGAGCCTTTAGGTACTGCAAATAACCAGAAATGGTTCTTCAAAAGAACAGATCAGCAGAAAAAACAAGCAAAGGTGGCTTTAGTTACAGCGAATGATCAGAAATGGTTGTTCAAAAGAACAGTACAGTAAAGACAAGACAAGCAAAAGAGACTTTGGGTACTGCAAATGACCAGAAATGGTTGTTCAAAAGAACAGTACAGTAAAGACGACACAAGCAAAGAAGGCTTTAGGTATTGCAAATGATCAGAAATAGTTGTTCAAAAGAACAGTTTAGTAAAGACAAGACAAGCAATGAAGGCTTTTGGTACTGCAAATGACCAGAAATGGTTCTTCAAAAGAACAGTACAGTAAAGAAAAGACAAACTTTAGGTACTGCAAATGACCAGAAATAGTTCTTCAAAAGAACAGTACAGCAAAGACAAGATAAGTAAAAGGGGCTTTAAGTACTGCAAATGATCAGAAATGGTTGTTCAAAAGAATAGAATATTAAAGACAAAAAAACCAAAGAAGGCTACAGGAACAGCAAATGACCAGAAATGGTTGTTCAAAAGAAAATCAGATCTGTAAAGCCAAGACAAGCAAAAGTGGCTTTAGGTACTGCAAATGATCAGAAATGGTTGTTCAAAAGAACAGTGAATTACAGACAAGACGAGCAAAGAAGGCTTTGTGTACTACGAATGATCAGAAATGGTTCATCTAAAGAACAGTTCAGTAAAGACAAGAGAAGCAAAGAAGACTTTAAATACAGCAAATGACCAGAAATAGTTCCCCTCAAGAACATTACAGTAAAGACAAGAGAAGCAAAGAAGACTTTAAATACAGCAAATGACCAGAAATAGTTCCCCTCAAGAACATTACAGTAAAGACAAGAGAAGCAAAGAAGACTTTAAATACAGCAAATGACCAGAAATAGTTCCCCTCAAGAACATTACAGTAAAGACAAGAGAAGCAAAGAAGACTTTAAATACAGCAAATGACCAGAAATAGTTCCCCTCAAGAACATTACAGTAAAGACAAGAGAAGCAAAGAAGACTTTAAATACAGCAAATGACCAGAAATAGTTCCCCTCAAGAACATTACAGTAAAGACAAGAGAAGCAAAGAAGACTTTAAATACAGCAAATGACCAGAAATAGTTCCCCTCAAGAACATTACAGTAAAGACAAGAGAAGCAAAGAAGACTTTAAATACAGCAAATGACCAGAAATAGTTCCCCTCAAGAACATTACAGTAAAGACAAGAGAAGCAAAGAAGACTTTAAATACAGCAAATGACCAGAAATAGTTCCCCTCAAGAACATTACAGTAAAGACAAGAGAAGCAAAAGAGACTTAAGGTACTGCAAATGACCAGAAATGGTTCTTCTAAAAAACAGTACAGTAAAGACAAGACGAGCAAAAAAGCCTGTTACTTACCCACTTCAGTAAGATTACATTTTCGATTAAGCAAATCCTGCCAAATCCTCCCCAGAGTCGAGCAGGCAGAAAGTTACATCAAGTCTCGGGAACTTCCAAGAATTATTCTAAATGTTTTACTTGACGTCGTTCAAATAAATCAGGACTGGTAAAGGAGGTGAAATATAAATACAGATAAAAAGAGGAGTTATGCATAATCGAAACCATCAAAAATGTAGCATACGAGATAGAAATATAGAATAATTGAAAATCAATGGGTCACAATGATGCCTAAGATTTAAGAACATGAAGGACCTGAAAGAGAAAGATATGCTGGTTATGCAATTTTCTTTTTGGGCTACACCATAGGATGGTGAGGTAGCAGTCACTACTATATCAAGCTTGTGCGGGGATCGAACCCCGGTCCAGGAAATCACCAGGCAAGCAGGTTTCCAGGCAGAAAATATAAAGATATACAACTATTCGTTATTTTCTTTAATTCTTTGCTCGTCTATATTTCCTTCCAAAAATACTACACAGTATTCTAGAAGTTTTATTCCAGCTGTGACCAAGTTGTGGAATGATCTTCCTAATCAGGGAGTTGAATCAGCAGAACTTCAAAAGTTCAAACTTGCAACAAATGTTTTTATGTTGAACAGGCTGACATAAGTCTTTTTAGTTTATATATAAGATATCTGTTTTGATGGTGTTACTGTTTTTAAAATATTTCATTGTTAATTTTTCCTCATAATGTTTATCTATTTCCTTATTTCCTTTCCTCACTGGGCTATTTTTCTCTGTGGGATCCCTTGGGCTTATAGCATCTGGCTTTTCCAACTAGGGTTACAGCTTGGCTAGTAATAATAATAATAATAATAATAATAATAATAATTAGATTACTGAGATATTGCGATTACAAGTTCAGTGGTAACGTGTTCGCCTAGCATTTACATGGCAGCAGATCGATCCCACCCCGAAACCGTGAGTTTACGCTGTATACTGGGTAGGCCACTTCTATGGTTGGGCACCACAGTGCAGGGTTGGGCTAGCCCGGCTGACGTTCTGGCGAGCATCTATTCTCATAAAAATGGAACTGAAATCAGACACCATTTCACAATGTTCAAGCTATATTATATTTACATCGTCTTATTATAGTCACTGGACAATACCCTTTGCAGTTTTAAAAAAAAAAAAAAAAAAAACTCACAGCTCAGTGGGGAAAAAGAATAACTGAGTAGCTCAGCATGCAGTGTTTTCAAATAAGAATACATTACCACACAAACCAAAAAGAATTGACTGACCCCTACAGGCATTACATGAAATGACTAACAGTTTTAGTCATTTCACGAAATAACTGATTTCACAGTTTGACTGTAACATATATATGTAATGATTTAAAATTCACCTATGAAAAATCTCACTCGCAGAATGTCCTGGAGAGAGGCGATACATGTATGAACAATAATGTCTCTACCCAGGTTCCACTGGCATTAATCTTATATTGTAGTTTTAAAGTTTTGTAATGAATCATCTTTCTACAACTTTTCATTTACCTATAGGAATTTTATAGACATTTTCTTTATGTAGAGTAGTCGCCTTAAAAATTCCAGGCGAACTAAGCCTCACCCCTGATTACGTCACAACCAATCACATTCGTGCTTCTTTTTTGGAAGCCTGCAAGATGAAATATTTCCTCTTTAATCCTGATTTTCTGACCATTCGCTTTTTTTTCTTCATATTTCCTCTAATTCTAATTTCTAGCTATTCCTCTTTAATTCTCATTTTCTGGCCATTCGCTTTTTCTTCTTCATATTTCCTCTAATTCTAATTTCTAGCTACTCCTCTTTAATTCTCATTTTCTGGCCATTCGCTTTTTCTTCTTCATATTTCCTCTAATTCTAATTTCTAGCTACTCCTCTTTAATTCTCATTTTCTGGCCATTCGCTTTTTCTTCTTCATATTTCCTCTAATTCTAATTTCTAGCTACTCCTCTTTAATTCTCATTTTCTGGCCATTCGCTTTTTCTTCTTCATATTTCCTCTAATTCTAATTTCTAGCTACTCCTCTTTAATTCTCATTTTCTGGCCATTCGCTTTTTCTTCTTCATATTTCCTCTAATTCTAATTTCTAGCTACTCCTCTTTAATTCTCATTTTCTGGCCATTCGCTTTTTCTTCTTCATATTTCCTCTAATTCTAATTTCTAGCTACTCCTCTTTAATTCTCATTTTCTGGCCATTCGCTTTTTCTTCTTCATATTTCCTCTAATTCTAATTTCTAGCTACTCCTCTTTAATTCTCATTTTCTGGCCATTCGCTTTTTCTTCTTCTTATTTCCTCTAATTCTAATTTCTAGCTACTCCTCTTTAATTCTCATTTTCTGGCCATTCGCTTTTTCTTCTTCTTATTTCCTCTAATTCTAATTTCTAGCTACTCCTCTTTAATTCTCATTTTCTGGCCATTCGCTTTTTCTTCTTCATATTTCCTCTAATTCTAATTTCTAGCTACTCCTCTTTAATTCTCATTTTCTGGCCATTCGCTTTTTCTTCTTCATATTTCCTCTAATTCTAATTTCTAGCTACTCCTCTTTAATTCTCATTTTCTGGCCATTCGCTTTTTCTTCTTCATATTTCCTCTAATTCTAATTTCTAGCTACTCCTCTTTAATTCTCATTTTCTGGCCATTCGCTTTTTCTTCTTCATATTTCCTCTAATTCTAATTTCTAGCTACTCCTCTTTAATTCTCATTTTCTGGCCATTCGCTTTTTCTTCTTCATATTTCCTCTAATTCTAATTTCTAGCTACTCCTCTTTAATTCTCATTTTCTGGCCATTCGCTTTTTCTTCTTCATATTTCCTCTAATTCTAATTTCTAGCTACTCCTCTTTAATTCTCATTTTCTGGCCATTCGCTTTTTCTTCTTCATATTTCCTCTAATTCTAATTTCTAGCTACTCCTCTTTAATTCTCATTTTCTGGCCATTCGCTTTTTCTTCTTCATATTTCCTCTAATTCTAATTTCTAGCTACTCCTCTTTAATTCTCATTTTCTGGCCATTCGCTTTTTCTTCTTCATATTTCCTCTAATTCTAATTTCTAGCTACTCCTCTTTAATTCTCATTTTCTGGCCATTCGCTTTTTCTTCTTCATATTTCCTCTAATTCTAATTTCTAGCTACTCCTCTTTAATTCTCATTTTCTGGCCATTCGCTTTTTCTTCTTCATATTTCCTCTAATTCTAATTTCTAGCTACTCCTCTTTAATTCTCATTTTCTGGCCATTCGCTTTTTCTTCTTCATATTTCCTCTAATTCTAATTTCTAGCTACTCCTCTTTAATTCTCATTTTCTGGCCATTCGCTTTTTCTTCTTCTTATTTCCTCTAATTCTAATTTCTAGCTACTCCTCTTTAATTCTCATTTTCTGGCCATTCGCTTTTTCTTCTTCATATTTCCTCTAATTCTAATTTCTAGCTATTCCTCTTTAATTCTCATTTTCTGGCCATTCGCTTTTTCTTCTTCATATTTCCTCTAATTCTAATTTCTAGCTATTCCTCTTTAATTCTCATTTTCTGGCCATTCGCTTTTTCTTCTTATTTCCTCTAATTCTAATTTCTAGCTACTCCTCTTTAATTCTCATTTTCTGGCCATTCGCTTTTTCTTCTTCATATTTCCTCTAATTCTAATTTCTAGCTACTCCTCTTTAATTCTCATTTTCTGGCCATTCGCTTTTTCTTCTTCATATTTCCTCTAATTCTAATTTCTAGCTACTCCTCTTTAATTCTCATTTTCTGGCCATTCGCTTTTTCTTCTTCATATTTCCTCTAATTCTAATTTCTAGCTACTCCTCTTTAATTCTCATTTTCTGGCCATTCGCTTTTTCTTCTTCATATTTCCCCTAATTCTAATTTCTAGCTACTCCTCTTTAATTCTCATTTTCTGGCCATTCGCTTTTTCTTCTTATTTCCTCTAATTCTAATTTCTAGCTATTCCTCTTTAATTCTCATTTTCTGGCCATTCGCTTTTTCTTCTTCATATTTCCTCTAATTCTAATTTCTAGCTATTCCTCTTTAATTCTCATTTTCTGGCCATTCGCTTTTTCTTCTTATTTCCTCTAATTCTAATTTCTAGCTACTCCTCTTTAATTCTCATTTTCTGGCCATTCGCTTTTTCTTCTTCATATTTCCTCTAATTCTAATTTCTAGCTACTCCTCTTTAATTCTCATTTTCTGGCCATTCGCTTTTTCTTCTTCATATTTCCTCTAATTCTAATTTCTAGCTACTCCTCTTTAATTCTCATTTTCTGGCCATTCGCTTTTTCTTCTTATTTCCTCTAATTCTAATTTCTAGCTACTCCTCTTTAATTCTCATTTTCTGGCCATTCGCTTTTTCTTCTTCATATTTCCTCTAATTCTAATTTCTAGCTACTCCTCTTTAATTCTCATTTTCTGGCCATTCGCTTTTTCTTCTTCATATTTCCTCTAATTCTAATTTCAGGCCACTCCCCTTCTTTACATCCGTATTGGAGATTCATATTATTCCTCTTGTTTAAGTCATTGTCATAAATTATACAGGATTTACTTTCACGTCTCATTATCTGTACACTTTTCTCTCTTTTCTCTGTATAATCTTATTCTGTATCTTAATTAGATTGGAAGTATTTAGTTTCGTCGTGATGAGTTATAAAAATGACATTACAATAATATGCTTCAGTATTATTATTATTATTATTATTATTATTATTATTATTAATTGCTAAGCTACAACCCTAGTTGGAAAACCAGGATGCAATAAGCCAAGGGGCTCCAACAGGGAAAAGAGCCTAGTGAGGAAAGGAAAAAAGGAATACAAACCATTTTAAAAAGAGTAACATTAAAATAAATACCTCTCATATAAACTATAAAAACTCTAGCCAAACAAGAGGAAGAGAAATAAGATAGAATATTGTGCTCGAGTGTACCCTCAAGCAAGAGAACTCTAACCCAAGAGAGTGGAAGACCATGGTACAGAAGTTATGGCACTACCCTAGACAAGAGAACATTGGTTTGATTTTGGAGTGTCCTTCTCCTAGAAGAGCTGCTTCTCTTCTACCCTTAACATGAGGAAAGTGGCCACTGAATAATTACAGTGCAGTAACAACTTGAGTGAAGAAGAATTGTTTGGTAATCTGTGCTGTTAGGTGTATGAGGACAGAGGAGAATATGTAAAGAATAGGCCAGATTATTCAGTATATATATATATATATTTATATATATATATATATGTATGTGTGTGTGTGTGTGTGTGTGTGTGGGCAAATGAAAAATGAACAGTAAACAGAGAGAAGGATCCAATCTAGTACTGTCTGGCCAGTCAAAAAAAAAACCTCGTTAGTTCCTTTGGACGCTGCAACCTCACCATCCTTGTGAGCTAAGGAAGGGGGTTTAGAGGAGTCTATAGGTCTACTTGCTTAGTCATCAGCAGCGATTGCCTGGCCCGTGCTGGTACAAGCTTGGGAGGACAGGGGGCTTGAGCGCTGATCATATGTATATATGGTCAGTCTCTAGGTCATTGTCCTGCTTACTAAGGCAACGACACTGTCCCTTGCCTCTTCCATTCATGAACGGCCTTTAACACCGGTCAGTCTTTAGGAGTCTAAGGCATTGTCCTGCTTACTAGGGCAATATCACTGTCACTTGCCTCTTCTATTCATGAACGGCCTTTAAATCTGGTCAGTCTCTAGGGCATTGTCCTGCTTAATAGGGCATTGTCACTGCCCTTGCTTCTGCCATTCATGAGCAACCTTTAAATCTGGTCAGTCTCTGCGGGATTGTCCTGCTATAGGGTAATGTCACTGCCCCTTGCCTCTGCCATTTATGAGCGACCTTTAAATCTGGTCAGAGTCTCTAGGGCATTGTCCTGCTTACTAGAGCAATATCATTGTCCCTTGTCTGTGCCATTCATGAGCGGCCTTTAAATCTGGTCAGTCTCTATGGGATTGTCCTGCTTGCTAGGGAACTGTCACCGCCCCTTGCTTCTGCCCTTCATGAGCGGCCTTTAAATCTGGTCAGTCTCTATGGGATTGTCCTGCTTGCTAGGGAACTGTCACCGCCCCTTGCTTCTGCCATTCATGAGCGGCCTTTAAATCTGGCCAGTCTCTATGGGATTGTCCTGCTTGCTAGGGAACTGTCACCGCCCCTTGCTTCTGCCATTCATGAGCGGCCTTTAAATCTGGCCAGTCTCTATGGGATTGTCCTGCTTGCTAGGGAACTGTCACCGCCCCTTGCTTCTGCCATTCATGAGCGGCCTTTAAATCTGGTCAGTCTCTTGGGCATTGTCCTGCTTGCTAGGGAACTGTCACCGCCCCTTGCTTCTGCCATTCATGAGCGGCCTTTAAATCTGGTCAGTCTCTTGGGCATTGTCCTGCTTGCTAGGGAACTGTCACCGCCCCTTGCTTCTGCCATTCATGAGCGACCTTTAAATCTGTTCAGAGTCTCTAGGGTATTGTCCTGCTTACTAGAGCAATATCATTGTCCCTTGTCTGTGCCATTCATGAGCGGCCTTTAAATCTGGTCAGTCTCTAAGGGATTGTCCTGCTTGCTAGGGAACTGTCACCGCCCCTTGCTTCTGCCATTCATGAGCGGCCTTTAAATCTGGTCAGTCTCTATGGGATTGTCTTGCTTGCTAGGGAACTGTCACCGCCCCTTGCTTCTGCCCTTCATGAGCGGCCTTTAAATCTGGTCAGTCTCTATGGGATTGTCTTGCTTGCTAGGGAACTGTCACCGCCCCTTGCTTCTGCCATTCATGAGCGGCCTTTAAATCTGGTCAGTCTCTATGGGATTGTCTTGCTTGCTAGGGAACTGTCACCGCCCCTTGCTTCTGCCATTCATGAGCGACCTTTAAATCTGGTCAGTCTCTATGGGATTGTCTTGCTTGCTAGGGAACTGTCACCGCCCCTTGCTTCTGCCATTCATGAGCGGCCTTTAAATCTGGTCAGTCTCTATGGGATTGTCCTGCTTGCTAGGGAACTGTCACCGCCCCTTGCTTCTGCCATTCATGAGCGGCCTTTAAATCTGGTCAGTCTCTAAGGGATTGTCCTGCTT
Source organism: Palaemon carinicauda (assembly GCF_036898095.1). Lineage (NCBI taxonomy): Eukaryota > Metazoa > Arthropoda > Malacostraca > Decapoda > Palaemonidae > Palaemon > Palaemon carinicauda. Next base: position 135,796,565 of record NC_090733.1, on the reverse strand, counting down.
GCTAGGGAACTGTCACCGCCCCTTGCTTCTGCCATTCATGAGCGGCCTTTAAATCTGGTCAGTCTCTATGGGATTGTCTTGCTTGCTAGGGAACTGTCACCGCCCCTTGCTTCTGCCATTCATGAGCGGCCTTTAAATCTGGTCAGTCTCTAAGGGATTGTCCTGCTTGCTAGGGAACTGTCACCGCCCCTTGCTTCTGCCATTCATGAGCGGCCTTTAAATCTGGTCAGTCTCTATGGGATTGTCTTGCTTGCTAGGGAACTGTCACCGCCCCTTGCTTCTGCCATTCATGAGCGGCCTTTAAATCTGGTCAGTCTCTATGGGATTGTCTTGCTTGCTAGGGAACTGTCACCGCCCCTTGCTTCTGCCATTCATGAGCGGCCTTTAAATCTGGTCAGTCTCTATGGGATTGTCCTGCTTGCTAGGGAACTGTCACCGCCCCTTGCTTCTGCCATTCATGAGCGGCCTTTAAATCTGGTCAGTCTCTAAGGGATTGTCCTGCTTGCTAGGGAACTGTCACCGCCCCTTGCTTCTGCCATTCATGAGCGGCCTTTAAATCTGGTCAGTCTCTATGGGATTGTCTTGCTTGCTAGGGAACTGTCACCGCCCCTTGCTTCTGCCATTCATGAGCGGCCTTTAAATCTGGTCAGTCTCTATGGGATTGTCCTGCTTGCTAGGGAACTGTCACCGCCCCTTGCTTCTGCCATTCATGAGCGGCCTTTAAATCTGGTCAGTCTCTAAGGGATTGTCCTGCTATAGGGTAATGTCACTGCCCCTTGCCTCTGCCATTTATGAGCGACCTTTAAATCTGGTCAGAGTCTCTAGGGCATTGTCCTGCTTACTAGAGCAATATCATTGTCCCTTGTCTGTGCCATTCATGAGCGGCCTTTAAATCTGGTCAGTCTCTATGGGATTGTCCTGCTTGCTAGGGAACTGTCACCGCCCCTTGCTTCTGCCATTCATGAGCGGCCTTTAAATCTGGTCAGTCTCTTGGGCATTGTCCTGCTTGCTAGGGAACTGTCACCGCCCCTTGCTTCTGCCATTCATGAGCGGCCTTTAAATCTGGTCAGTCTCTTGGGCATTGTCCTGCTTGCTAGGGAACTGTCACCGCCCCTTGCTTCTGCCATTCATGAGCGGCCTTTAAATCTGGTCAGAGTCTCTAGGGCATTGTCCTGCTTACTAGAGGAATATCATTGTCCCTTGTCTGTGCCATTCATGAGCGGCCTTTAAATCTGGTCAGTCTCTATGGGATTGTCCTGCTTGCTAGGGAACTGTCACCGCCCCTTGCTTCTGCCATTCATGAGCGGCCTTTAAATCTGGTCAGAGTCTCTAGGGCATTGTCCTGCTTACTAGAGCAATATCATTGTCCCTTGTCTGTGCCATTCATGAGCGGCCTTTAAATCTGGTCAGTCTCTAAGGGATTGTCCTGCTTGCTAGGGAACTGTCACCGCCCCTTGCTTCTGCCATTCATGAGCGGCCTTTAAATCTGGTCAGTCTCTATGGGATTGTCCTGCTTGCTAGGGAACTGTCACCGCCCCTTGCTTCTGCCATTCATGAGCGGCCTTTAAATCTGGTCAGTCTCTTGGGCATTGTCCTGCTTGCTAGGGAACTGTCACCGCCCCTTGCTTCTGCCATTCATGAGCGACCTTTAAATCTGGTCAGAGTCTCTAGGGCATTGTCCTGCTTACTAGAGCAATATCATTGTCCCTTGTCTGTGCCATTCATGAGCGGCCTTTAAATCTGGTCAGTCTCTATGGGATTGTCCTGCTTGCTAGGGAACTGTCACCGCCCCTTGCTTCTGCCATTCATGAGCGGCCTTTAAATCTGGTCAGAGTCTCTAGGGCATTGTCCTGCTTACTAGAGCAATATCATTGTCCCTTGTCTGTGCCATTCATGAGCGGCCTTTAAATCTGGTCAGTCTCTATGGGATTGTCCTGCTTGCTAGGGAACTGTCACCGCCCCTTGCTTCTGCCATTCATGAGCGGCCTTTAAATCTGGTCAGTCTCTATGGGATTGTCCTGCTTGCTAGGGAACTGTCACCGACCCTTGCTTCTGCCCTTCATGAGCGGCCTTTAAATCTGGTCAGTCTATATGGGATTGTCCTGCTTGCTAGGGAACTGTCACCGCCCCTTGCTTCTGCCATTCATGAGCTGCCTTTAAATCTGGTCAGTCTCTATGGGATTGTCCTGCTTGCTAGGGAACTGTCACCGCCCCTTGCTTCTGCCATTCATGAGCGGCCTTTAAATCTGGTCAGTCTCTTGGGCATTGTCCTGCTTCCTAGAGTAATGTCACTGCCCCTTGCCTCTGCCATTCATGAGCGGCCTTTAAATCTAGTCAGTCTCTAGGGCATTGTCCTGCTTCCTAGGGTAATGTCACTGCCCCTTGCCTCTGCCATTCATGACCGGCCTTTAAATCTGGTCAGTTTCTAGGGCATTGTCCTGCTTACTAAGGCAATGCCACTGCCCCTTGCCTCTGCCATTCATGAGCAGCCTTTAAATCTGGTCAGTCTCCCTGGCATTGTCCTGCTTGCTATGGTAATGTTACTGTCCCTTGCTTCTGCCATTCATGAGCAGCCATTTCACCTTTAAAAACAAATGAATCACGCCAAAGCAAATGGAAAATAGGCAGTAAAGTGTCTCACTAGGGATGGGGCTTCCGTAAGAAATAGATCCTTCTTCTCTCCTAGGGAGGATAAAGATGGAAAAACATCCTACGATCGTTTTTAACCCATTAAAGTCTGATGAGACCCCGGTCCGCGATATTTTCATTACACAGCTAATCAAATTTTTTGTCCAATTGGCTTGAGCCTCCAAGTAATTAACTTGGTTGATTAGATCAAATTTCAGGTAATTCCGATTCAATTATAGCGTGGAGGTTATTTCCTAGCGATAGACGGATAAATAGATAGATATAGAAATACATTCTATCATTGGCATACATAAGTCATAGATGCAATATTAACCTTCAAAACAATATGAACGAACACATACTAGCGGACTCTGCCCTAATACATATGCATACACACACCCCGTGCATATCCACTATAACAATTTCATATAGTTTTAATTGCTATTTTTTTCTAACGTCTACAGTCGCTGCAGAGTTTCCGGGCGAAATAAGCCCCACCCACTGATGACGTCATAGCTAATCACGTCTCCCCTTACAAACTTCTAATGTGGGAGATAACGTGATTGGTTATGACGTCATAGGGGGTGGGGCTTAGTTCGCCTGCAATTTTTGAGGCGACTATTCTACATAGAGAAAATGTCTGTAAAATTCCTAGAGGTAAATGAAAAGCTGTAGAAAGATAAATCATTACAAAACTTTAAAAAGAACAATGTAAGATTACTACCGGTGGAACCTGGGTAGAGATATTACTGTTCATACATGTATCGTCTCTCTTTAGGACATTCTGCGAGTGACATGATTTTTCATATGTGAATTTTAAATCATTACATATATATACATAAAAACACATATACGCTGTATATTATATATATAAAAACCGACGTATACATATACAACAACAAATGCAGCCGTTCTAGTACTGTACACTGCACGACAAAGGCCTCCGACATGTCCTTATTCATGTCTGGGGTTTGGCCACTTTCATCACCACACTGGCCAGTGCGGATTGGTGATGGTGAGAGACTTTTGTCTTATCGCATACAGCAATCCAATATAGAATGGGTGGCCCTGATTAGTACAGCTTTGCTGATCATGGCGATACGCAAACCCTTTCACCTTTACGTATACGCATATACTACTGTATACATATGTATATATATATATATATATATATATATATATATATATATATATATATATATATATATATATCTATATATATATATATATATACATATACATACATACATACATATATATATATATATATATATATATATATATATATATACATATATATAAATACATATATATATATATATATATATATACATATATATAAATACATATATATATATATATATATATATATATATATATATATATATATATATACATATATATATATATACATTTATATAAATACACACACACATATATATAATATATATATATATATATATATATATATATATATATATATATATATATATATACACACATATAAGTATACTGTGCAATACAACCCATTATTCCCAAAATCATTTCAATGTACATACATCCAGACCTCTAAACGCCCCACCCCCCAAAAAAGACAAAAGACATTCTGACCAAGACCGCCCCCCCCCCTCCCCAAACCCGCTTCACGCTTCATAGAAAAGAGACTCAAATCTCCAACCGCATAATGCACATTCAAGCGAGAGCCTTTCTTCATTGCCCGCTTCTTCTCTTTTTTTTTTTGGTTTATTTCAGGAAAGCTTTTAGTGCTTTCATTGATGCAAAAAAAAAATAATATCTCCCCTTCCATTTGCATTCCTTCGTGTGCATGCACGCATGCACGCAAGATGAAGCAGGGTCTTTAGTAAAATGCAAATCGACTGATGGATGGATTATTATATAGTTTATATTATCATTATTACTAGCCAAGCTACAACCCTAGTTGGAAAAGCAAGATTCTATAAGCCTAAAGGCTCCAACAGGGAAAAATAGCCCAGTGAGGAAAGGAAATAAAGAAATAAATAAATGATGAGAACAATTTAACAATAAATCATTCTGAAAACAGTAACAACGTCAAAACAGATATGTCATATATAAACAATAAAAAGACTCATGTCAACCGGGTCAATATAAAAATATTTGCTGCAATTTTGAACTTTTGAAGTTCTACCGATTCAACTACCCGATTAGGAAAATCATTCCACAACTTGGTCACAGCTGGAATAAAACTTCTAGAATACTGTGTAGTATTGAGCCTCATAATGGAGAAGGCCTGGCTATTAGAATTAACTGCCTGCCTAGTATTACGAACAGGATGGAATTGTCCAGGAAGATCCGAATGTAAAGGATGGTCAGAATTATGAAAAATCTTATGCAACATGCATAATGAACTAATTGAACGACGGTGCCAGAGATTAATATCTAGATCAGGAATAAGAAATTTAATAGACCGTAAGTTCCTGTCCAACAAATTAAGATAAGAAAGATCTAATTTAATGTTGTTGCTATTCTTAAAATGTTTTATTTTGATTATTTATTACTTCATCTGTAGCTTATTTCTTTCCTTATTTCCTTTCCCCACTGAGCTAATTTCCCTGTTGGGGCCCATGGGTTTATAGCATCTTGCTTTCCCAACTAGGGTTATAGCTTAGTCAGTAATAATAATAATAATAATAATAATAATAATAATAATAATAATAATAATAATATAATACAATAATAATAATAACAACAATAATAATATAATAATGATAATAATAATAATAATAATTACTACAATAATAATAATAATAATAATAATAATAACTGTACCGTGGAATGTGGATTGCCAGATTTTATTAAAAACCGGTTTAGAATATTAAAAAAAAAAAAAAAAAAAAAAAAACCGCTGCCATCAAATCTCTACTCTAATTTGTATGTTTTACTGTGACCATTTATCATTTCCCAGTTCTGGTGAAAGCTTTCACTCAGTTATTTGGTAGAATCAAACATCATTTATTCGTGGGCACAGATGTCCATATCCATATCATTAGTGTGAGGAATTCTCTAAAGATCCCACATTTGAAATGACATTAGCATATAGGAGAGAGAGAGAGAGAGAGAGAGAGAGAGAGAGAGAGAGAGAGAGAGAGAGAGAGAGAGAGAGAGAGTTACAAGGATTTTGTATATCTCAAAGACCTTTTAGTCTATCCGTGGAGACTCCATTTGCTCTTTGGTAAAGCAATTGAGAGAGAGAGAGAGAGAGAGAGAGAGAGAGAGAGAGAGAGAGAGAGAGAGAGAGAGAGAGAGTTACAAGGATTCTGGATGTCTCAAAGACTTTTTAGTCTGTCCACGGAGACTCCATTTGCTCTTGGAGAGAGAGAGAGAGAGAGAGAGAGAGAGAGAGAGAGAGAGAGAGAGAGAGAGAGAGAGAGAGTTACAAGGATTTTGTATGTCTCAAAGACTTTTTAGTCCATCCACGGAGACTCCATTTGCTCTTTGGTAAAGCAATTGAGAGAGAGAGAGAGAGAGAGAGAGAGAGAGAGAGAGAGAGAGAGAGAGAGAGAGAGAGAGAGAGAGAGAGAGGGGACCCAGTAATCCCTCATTCCAAAACATGAGTATATAAATTAGTATATAAAAAAAGAGGAACACAATCCTTCTGACCGGAATACCTCTGCACGCTCACCATGACTAAAACCGGGCTGAACATGGCAATATTACTGCAAGCCAATTATAGAAATAAGTCATCCGGTTTTCTCTCTCTCTCTCTCTCTCTCTCTCTCTCTCTCTCTCTCTCTCTCTCTCCGTCTGTTACGTCTCTTTTTCCCACGCCCAGATTTAACGTGGAACTCTTTCATTAACCTTGTCGTATGCCTCATCTACCGCCCATGAATGAGGGGGTGGATGAATGGGCGTTGAAGGGAGGGGGAAGAAAGGGGGAAGGGAGGAAGGGAGGAATGAGGGAGTCAGTGACAGGGTTAAAAAGGGAGATGTAATTGAGCTTAAAACGAATGACTGGATCAGGGAGAATGTCACTATATATATTTATGTATATATATATATATATATATATATATATATATATATATATATATATATACATATATATATATTCATAGTATACTGAATTGACATGTCTAAGACCCTTGTCTTGCAGTGGATTAGAAACGGCTGCATTTGTTTATATATATATATATATATATATATATATATATATATATATATATATATACACACATATATATATATATTATATATATTTACATATATATAGGCTACATTATATATATATATATATATATATATATATATATATATATATATATATCGATAACAATTTTGTGTATATACATTGCCTATGTCCATAAAAAAGAATATAAATAAAAAAAAATCACGTTGATATATTTTAAGCCAAAGAAAATACTATATAACAATCAAACAAGTTCCTGTACTCTCATAAAGCCACCTTACCTCACTATAACAGACAAATTCATATATAAAAAAATCCATTGTAAATTTATCGCGATATAATCAAACACACACGAGTCCAATTCACCTCAGAGAAAATGAAGTTTCGCGACTTTGAAATTGCAGATAAAGCCGAATTTGTCAATAGAGAATGTATAGTGAATATGTCCCTAAGGTATAATGTAGTATAAAGGGTTGGAATGACGGAGGAGAGAAGAGGGTAATATGAAAAGTAAGGAAGGAATGTAATAAATGGGATATGGGAACGACGAGAGAGAGAGAGAGAGAGAGAGAGAGAGAGAGAGAGAGAGAGAGAGAGAGAGAGAGAGGTTACAATGATTTTGAATGTCAAATCCATTTTAGTCCATATACAGACTCGATTTGCTCGTGGAGAGAGAGAGAGAGAGAGAGAGAGAGAGAGAGAGAGAGAGAGAGAGAGAGAGAGAGTAAAAATCTTTGAAGAGGATTGGTGTAACATGTACGTACATTAGTATCAGCCATATTATCCCAAATGGTTATTATGTTACTAGTGTAAGTAACCCGCCAAAAATGACGGCGAAATATTTAAATACATATGTACACACACAGACACAACCCTTCCCTCCTCCCTCCCCTTTTCTCTTAGGGTACCCCCCCCCTCTCACCAAGGTATGACTACTCCTCTCCAAATGGGAGAGACCGAGTAGTAATAAGTCTGGAAATGTTCTGAGTTTGACTAGATATATATATATATATATATATATATATATATATATATATATATATATATATATATAAACTTGCTCTTTAATATATAAGGGAGACATTAACATGCACTGCATGTTGCAACTGATAACTTTATATAAAACTATCATTATTATTATTATTATTATTATTATTGGTATCATTACTTTTATTATCAACATTAATTGCTAAGCTACAACCCTAATTTGAAAAGCAGGATGCTATAAACCCAGGGGCCCCAACAGGGAAAATAGCCCAGTGAGGAAAGTAAACAAGGAAAAATAAAATATTTTAAGAACAGTAACACCACGAAGTGGTGAGGGAGAGAACGGGTGTAAGAAATGAGTTAGCGGCTACAGTGGATATGAATGTGTTGAGGTGGTTTGGCCATGTTGAGAGAATGGAAAATGGTTGTCTGCTAAAGAAGGTGATGAATGCAAGAGTTGATGGGAGAAGTACAAGAGGAAGGCCAAGGTTTGGGTGGATGGATGGTGTGAAGAAAGCTCTGGGTGATAGGAGGATAGATGTGAGAGAGGCAAGAGAGCGTGCTAGAAATAGGAATGAATGGCGAGCGATTGTGACGCAGTTCCGGTAGGCCCTACTGCTTCCTCCGGTGCCTTAGATGACCGCGGAGGTAGCAGCAGTTGGGGATTCAGCATTATGAAGCTTCATCTGTGGTGGAAATGTGGGAGGTTGGGCTGTGGCACCCTAGCAGTACCAGCTGAACTCGGTTGAGTCCCTGATTAGGCTGAAGGAACATAGAGAGTAGAGGTCCCCTTTTTGTTTTGTTTCATTGTTGGTGTCGGCTACCCCCCAAAATTGGGGGAAGTGCCTTGGTATATGGATGGATGGAACAACATTAAAATAAATATTTCATATATAAACTTTAAATAAAGTCATACTAAATTTGAAAGAAAAAACATATACACCACTTAATGTAAGAGCAATAATGCAACATTAAAATTGAATCTAATATTGCACAAACCTCAACAAACACCAAGTTTTCCCATCTCGTCCATTGAATGCAACACCATCAATCCAATACAGAGCCATCTATTGTCAGAAACGCAAACTAGCGTATGAGACGTTGAATTCAAGTGATTCTTTCATCCTTTTTGAACCGAGTTGTATCGACAACTGGCCCTGGAACGACATACTTCTAGGCCTTTTCATCCAATACCCTTGCTTGAGGCGCTAAGCGGCTTAGCCACTCTCCAAACCTATTCATCACCCGGCCAATTATTCACCAATCGCCTCCATTTATATGGTAATGTGGGAAACGCATTTGGACACGCAAATGGCGGGAGGGAATCGAAGGCTCTAATTCGGGGGTGACTAAAAAAAAAAAAAAAGAAGCCATGTGTGACTTACAGGCGGAAATTAATGAAAGAGAAAACTCTTTTAAGGGAATTGGTAACTGTAGGCGTTGTTTTTAAGAGGAAGTCTTAAGAAAAAGGTCCGTTATTCAATATTGTATGAGAAGGTGTGTGTGTGACTTCGTAGATTCGTGTAATGTATAGGTCTATAGGCTACTGTAGTTTATTCATAATTGCATGAAGGCAAAATATGTGTACATACAGTATATAGTATTGTAAACAAATGCATACACACATTATATATATATATATATATATATATATATATATATATATATATATATATATATATATATATATATATATATAAAATAAATTTTTGTTAAAAAGACGCAAGTGGAAAGACAAGTCTGCAGCCTTTGTTCTACATTGGACTAGTAACGGATGGTGATGATGATAACATAAATAATTACAATAACAAACCAGAATTTAAAAAACTAAAAGCATTATTAAACTCAGTATAATAAATGTTTCATGACGAGAGAAATTTCAATGTAGTCTACTTAGACCATAGGCCTACAGATTTAAAGCTGGTAAGCAGCTCTTCTAGGAGAAAGACACTCCAAAATCAAACCATTGTTCTCTAGTCTTGGGTAGTGCCATAGCCTCTGTACCAGGGTCTTCCACTGTCTTGGGTTAGAGTTCCCTTGCTTGAGGGTACACTCGGGCGCACTAATCTATCTCATTTCTCTTCCTCTTGTTTTGTTGAAGTTTCCATAGTTTATATTGGAAATATTTAAATGTTACTGTCTTTAAAATATTTAGTTTTTCCTTGTTTCCTTTCCTCACTGGGATATTTTCCCTGCTGGGGCCCCTGGGCTTATAGCATTTTGCTTTTCCAACTAGGGTTGTAGCATAGCAAGTAATAATAATAATAATAATAATAATAATAATAATAATAATAATAAAAGGAATAACTATCAGAAGCAAGAGAAAGGTTCGTGAGTGACTTCCCGTGGATTACATGGGGAGAAATTATGTGATAATCTTTCTTAATATATATACTGAGTCATAAAAGAACCGTTATAATAAATCAAGCTGATCTCGAATACATTAGTCTTGTGGCAATTATATCTTACTCTATTTCATCACCCTATCGTGACAATGGCGCCTTGTGTGGGTAGCAAATGTGCAATACGGCACGTCTCGATGTTAATCACATATCTATGATCGCACCGTTGCCATAGGAACGCATTGCCTTAAACCAATACAAAACACGCTGCTCCACACTATGATAAACAGTTGTCTTTGAGTTGTCTTAAATGAACGTTTTTATTAACTGAATATTAGAATAGGCCTAGAAGCAACTATATTAACAAAGGACACATCACCGGCTACAATAAAAACCTGCAATTTCAAGTTATAACGAACGTTGATTTTTTGGGTAAGTAGGCCTACAGTATTTCAAATACCTATTTGGTACTTTTTATAATCACTTTTATCATTTTTTGAGTTTTAAGTCATCCTATGTACGATATAAAATAAGCAAATGTTTTTGTTGAACAGGCTGACATGAGTCTTTTTATAGTTTATATATGAAATATCTGTTTTGATGTTACTGTTTTCAAAATATTTTATTAATTGTTAATTATTTCTTATATCGTTTATTTATTTCCTTATTTCCTTTCCTCGCTGGGTTATTTATTCCCTGTTGGAGCCCCTAGGACTATTGCATCTTGCTTATCCAACTAGGGTTGTAGCTCAGCTAATAACAATAATAATAATAATAATAATAAATGAAGACTTTTATTCCCGAATCCAAAATAATTTCAAGTTTATTTTGCCACGTTCAACAGCCGAATAGGTCT
>NC_090733.1:135703087-135780587 GCF_036898095.1 Palaemon carinicauda | reverse complement strand
AACTAACAAAACAACTCAAACTTAATGACTGAATTTCGATTATATTATTTAGTGAAGTAAATATATAAATATATAAATAAATTTAATACCAGATGTGGAACAAAGACAAAATATAAAAAAAAAGATAAACTTAAATCTAGAATACATCGCAAGACAACTGGAACCTGAACTAACAAAAACAACTAAAAATAATGACTAAGTTTCGATAATTTTTTTTATTTAATGAAAGAAATATATAAAATAAGAAATAAATCTAATACCAGATGTGGTATAAAAGACAAAATATAAATAAGAAAAATAAACTCAAATCTAGAATACATCGCAAGACTACTAGAGGCGCCGTTGTAAAGATTATACATGGAGGTCGTCAACCCAAAAAAATTGAACTGAATTACTGAATTTCGATAATTTCTTAGTGAAAAAATATATAAAATAAGAAATAAATTTAATACTAGATGTAGAAAAAACAAAAGATAAAAGAAAGATAAACTTAAATCTAGAATAGATCGCAAGACTACTAGAGGCGCCGTTGCAAAGACTACGTCAACTCTAGTCCTAGACCCCATAATTGAACCGCTAGTGTGATCTAGAAAGTTGGCCCTGTTTTACGATAATGCAGAGATAACGTTATCGTCCCGTCTAATCTTAGACGTCACCAATGAATGAATAGTGAAAAAATAAGAAACAGATAGTGTCTCCGTGATGGCAAAGTCTTAGGATTCTACAGCAGTGGATTAAAGAATGAAGTCGAGTCTAGTCTGGGGTTACCAGAGTCATTCTACGATTCTACGGTATATTTGTGCAATGGTAAATTATTTTGTAAATATTTCCTCCGTTAATGACAATTTTAAGCATTGAAACCTTACTAATATTTCTTGGGGCCTTTGTATAACGACGGACAGGAACACAGAACATTTAAACTAAAGTCAACTTTTTCTTAATGAGGCGTATTTGTTTAAGCATTGAAACCTTACTAATATTTCTTGTGGCCTTTGTGTAACGACGGACAGGAACACATTCATAGAACATTTAAACTATAGTCAATTTTTTTTAATGAGGCTTATTTGCTGCAGTTGTGCCCTTGGTATTATTTTACTGTATTACAGGGCTAACCTACAACCCGTGTCCTTACCTACTTACCTAATGGGGGTGGGGGTTAACGCCCTCTTGCGACCCCCTTAGACTGAAGTGGGTTTGGGGTGTATGTGGAATAGCGGCCACCTTGTATGTGTGATGACAGCTGATTAAGGATATGGCAACGTCAGACCCCCCCCACCACCCCGTTAGGTAAGTAGGTAAGGGCACGGCTTGTTAGTTAGGCTAGGGGAGAAAGTTTAGTTTAGTTGGCGTCAATTTTTTATGCACTCGGGAGAAACTGGCCGCTGATTACCTTATTTGCCCCAAAATGATTTTAAACGTTATATTTCAAATAATCGTTAGTAGTACACTAGTTTAAACCCTTAAATATGGATTGCTCGGTTCTTATTACCCGTGATTTAAAAGAAATTGTTTACTTACCGCCATAAAATTTCCTAAGTTCGTTTAGATCTGAACCGTGCCACTGGTAGCTCCTCGCTACGGTTGGCTCCTTTCCTTAGGTAAGGACAAGGCATCGTAGGTTAGGTGGGTTACCTTTGGCTGAGTCGTATCACCGTGGTTATTTTCCTCCTGATATATGATTTTTCAGGACTATGTTCTTGTATTTCAGGCATATCTTTGTAGGGATTATTTGTAGCTTGTTCTTTTTTTATGTCTGCTACCCCCCCCCAATTTGGGGTTAGTGACGTGGTAGGTAGATAATTTTACTGAAAGTGACGGGTGTATTTATTGGTTGATTGTGCAATTCTCAAGTTGTATTTGCCAGAAACCTATATTTTTTCAAGCTATAAAGACGATTGAATCATAAGATGTTACAGCTGGAAAACTATTTTTTAAAAGGAAAATAAACAGACACAACATATAACCTAAGGTTCCCACCTAACCAAACCTAAAAATCCCAGTCTTACCTACCAGAGGACTATAGCCCCCTTACAACTTCTTAAAATTCTGTGTCTTTACTGCCTCCTTGTTGGCTTTCTCACAGTACTGTGAAGAAAGCCAATAAGATGAATAGATCCCACATGGCCCATGGGACAGTAAGTAGTAAAATTTCAGTGTAATGAAACCATGCCATAAAAATGGTGGCAGTATACGAAATAATTGTTTGAGCAAGTCTCGACCGTAAAGACAAAATCATTCCTTCAGTTTAGTGGCACCTAACCCGAGCTGGATGATGGTAAAGATTAGCGTTGAGGTTAATGCTTATATGATATTGTTTGAAAAAAAAAATTTCAGACATACTGTACCTCCTAGTTTCACTTGTTTTATAGTGCAGTACAGTAACTTGGAAAGTATGTCTTTTTGACAAATACCACATCTAAATTGTTAAAATCATCTATAATTGGGATGGTAAATCTTCTCCTTTTAATAATAATAATAATAAGATACCAATAAACACACCAGTAACATCTCTTTATTTTGTCCAAAAGGGAAATGGCCTTATGTTTGTCATGATACCAACAATGGCATCCCCACTAACTTAAAATCAAGTAAGAACGGTTTCAAAATTTAGGAGATAGCATCACTTTAGAAGTGAAGGGAGGTGAAAAAGTCATGTGTGAGTGAAAAGGTATTTGATTTGCCACTTCAGAGGAAAATCGAAATGGCTTTCAGTTCCAATGGTACAGAAATGGGAAATTAATATCCCAAGACAATGAATCAAATTTTATTGATTAAATTAAGTATCTGGGTTAATATTAGTCTCCATTTGTAGGACACAGTGGTCAACATAGTGTGTTTGAAGGGATATACCAGTATTTGATTGTGTTGGTTCTAATTTTATAACTAATATTGTACTATACTATAGAAAATCCCTTGGAATGCCATATTCATACCCATTGGAGTACAGTATTGTCATCTTACAAGCCACCCTCCCTTAATTAAAAAAGCACAAGGAATGGCACAGTCCAGTAACTCCACGGCAGGACCACGTGCCAGCACATTATTTCTCATTTCAGCACAAATAACAACCACACACTAAAGAGATAAAGAAAATTAAAGCTACCAAATTTGGCATTTAGTGATAAGGATGAGCATCTTAATAATTTGACCATCAGGGACTTCTAAATAGAATACTGTATATATTTTTCATCTACACAGTATTATAGTTAATAGCAATTACAGTTACTACTATAATTAAACTTTTTTTTCAGGTGAATTCAACTCTCAACCCTTTCAATGATTCTGTGTGTGGGTCCTGAAGCCACGGGGAAGACCCTTCTTCTACGTCGACTATTAAATTTGACTAAACCTGACCTTTCCTTGACAACCGTCCCTACCGTTGGAGTGAACATAGTGACGCTTATTGAACCTGAAAAACTACCAATTGACATACGTGAACTAGGTGAGTCATACAGCAATTTGTGGCCATGGAACAACACTTAAATGAGACACATTTTTTGTTTCTACATACTATAAATACAAACCATCGTCCTTTGATAGGAGTATGACTTCAGCGAAGCTGGAACGACAGTTTTAACTTTTAACGGGGCAAACACTGTTGTTGGTCGGGAGGTAGGTAGACCCTGCCACCGATAGGTGGAGCAACTCTCACTTTGACTGTGGCCGCAGTGTTGTACTGATGTACTTCACTGTGTCTTTGTTTTGGCTGATTATTGCTTTTTTCTTTTTCTTTCTTGAGTATTTGTGCGGTTTGTTTTTGATGGGGGACTTCATGAGTAAATGTGAGGCTTTGTTAAGCCCAGCGAAATTGTGTCTGGTGCATGAGTAAGCCTGAAGTGTATCCCCATCAACTCTATGGTTTCTGGAAGGGGCATGACTGCTCGCTGGCTTTTTTCTGTGGCGAGTGTAAGGAGTAGCCTCCACCTCAGTGGGTAGAGTTCTTGAAGAAGAGGAAGAAGTCTAAGAGCTATACATCGGCATCTGACTTGGTAACGCCTAAGGTAATGACTAAGAAACTGTTTAGTTCCTTCTACCCATCTTTGGGTTTGTAGCCTGCTGTGTCTCCTTTGTGTTCCTCTGGGGCTTGGTACTCTGGAGGAATTCATAAGGGGAAGGGAGACACTGCTTTGTTCTCAGGGAGTGCTATGAAGGTGACAGGTGTATTACCTTCCCACCCAGCATAGGTAATAACCCCTTGCATTGCTCTCAAAGTACCCCAAAGCTATACTAACAGACGATGACTTTCGCAAGGACCTGGATCCCGGTGTGCTATGGCCTTCACTAGGTATCGATGATGCCCCATCGGCTGAGAAGCATCTAGAGGTGTTAGCTCTTGCTAGGATCCAGAAGTCTTGCTTTGTTACACCTTCTTCTTTGGCTGTACCACCTGTAGAAGAGAGACATAATGTGGTGCCCCTCCACGGAGAGGTCACCGCCTGCCACAAAACCCTCAACTTTGGTGAATTGTGATACGAGGGAACCGGAACATATGCAGTTGCCTTCCCGTATCACCTCACCTGACTGCATCTCCTTCCTTGCCTGTTGTAGAGCCTTTGGATGTGTTGCCTGCTGGCTCTAAGAGAAAGAAGAACTCACCAAAGCAGAGGACATTTGATCAGAACTATTGTTTTGAGAATTCGCCTGATTCCTCTACACAGTTTCGTTGTGAGAGGAGCAGTGCTGTAACAAAATCTATTCTTGATTGGTGTGCTCTGGAGAGGGTGGATTTTCAGATTGTTGAACCAAAGAATTTCCTGCACTTGGGCTGCTCAAGTAAGATCCTGCCTCCATCCTTCTCTCGACAACGAAGGTTGTATAGCACGTACATCCTTCGTTGGAAGAGGCAAACAGCATCAGTGCTGACAACAGGGACCACAGCAGAGAGATTTGAATATGACGGTACAGTACCTTGTTCTCTGTCTGTCTCTGAGTCCGCTGCTATGTATAGTTGCTTTTATGCTGAGCCTCCAAGCAATGTTTTGGATAGACCACTGGTCAGGAGCTGTCGCATATTTTGTTTCATCTCAGGATTTGTCTAATTCAGAGATGAAGAAGAAATACGTCCTCCTCATTCTTTCAGGCACGAAGGCGGTGACTTTCTCTGCACATCATTTGGTAAACCAGTGGGTAAATTGGGTCCTCTAGAGGAGGGATAGAGTGGTTTCTCACTCCATTCATTTTTAGGAATGTAACACAATACTGTACTAGAGTTTGCGGCGCTCTTCTTGCAGGAAGACTTTTATGCCACCATCTAGAAGTTAGAAAGGCTAGTCATGACTTCCTTATCTACTGAACGGTGACTTTCAAGAGCTCAGGAGGTCTTTCTCAGTCAACTACTATGAAGGTTTCTTTAGTTCAACCTGTTAAGTTGGTATTGAAGAAACTGACAATGACAACCAGATCTCAATCTGCTATTTGAGCTCTTTCTACCTCAAAGAATTGAAGGGACAATGTCCCTCCCTTTCTCCTCCAACCCAGCCGAGCAAGAAAGGAAGGATGCTTGTCACGCCGTTGGCCAATGTAGCAGCGACATGATGTGGAAATGTACCTGGGAATGTTGATAAACATGGCAGTAGCAAGTCTTTCCAACAGACGATTGTATCAATAGACTCATGGACGTAACGCAACAGTTTTATTCCGTTCTGCAACTTCTAGCTCATCAGTAGTAATGTCTTCTGGGACACTTTTAGTTGTTAAGTGAAGCTTATGCCTTATAGGCTCCTCCGCTTCAGATCGCCACAGTGGGGTCTGAAGCGGGGCTAGTCAGCAGCCTCCGATCTCACCTCACCTTCTTGTTCACAGATACATTCAAGGAGGGGTGAGGCGCGCACTTGAGGGACCAGGCCACCTCAGGATCTTGGTCTGAAGAAGAGCTTCTGCACCATCTATTGGAAATGCCAGCATTGCTGCAAACTTTTCAACTGAGTTTGATTGGGTACTTTATAGCGTTGATGAGCGACAACACTACCGTAGTGGTATACATCTGCAGGTGCTTCACGTCAAGATACTGAGAGAACTAGCCCAATGGCCCAACCTATTGTATTAGCCCATAGAGGTACCACAACTTGGTGGCATCCATGTCACTTCATGGATAGCAACTATCAAGCATCTCCTTTGAGCGAAAGGCTTTTCTTGAGGCAGCTGCGAATGTTGTAGTAGACAAGTTACTTCTCCGGTCAGAGCTTCACTGCTATTGATAGCTAATTTACTTATCTACCTGTCCTTCGTCAGGAGCTCATCTCGGTCCTCACAGTGAAGGACTATCACTCATCTTAATCCGAGTTTTCAGACTGAAGGGCTTAGGTCTTTCCTCGTCATGGGAATTATCTATGCTCATGAGGACTTTTGGGCAGTTTTGCCCAACCAGAGAACTCAGTCCTCAGAGTGAAGGGCTATCACTCACCTTAATCCAAGTTTTCAGACTGAAGGGCTTAGGCCTTTCCTCGTCATGGGAATCATCTATGCTCATGAGGACTTTTTGGCATTTTTGCCCACTCAGAGAACTCAGACCTATGGAATGGGACGTCACAAGAGTTCTCAGCTCTCTCAAGCAGTCTCTTCCACAGGACCAATGTTCATTAACATCTCCAGGATTAATTAACCAGTCAGTTTTGGTAATAGGATTTTCTGCCCTACTAAGGATGATTCTTCTCTTAAAGGACATGGTAATTTGTATTTATCTAGGAACAAATGACCAATTTTAAAAAATAATTTGTATTTTTCTAATTATACAAACCAGAATCTAGTAAGTTACACTGCGTGTCCCAATCACCTCACAGGTCTTGAGTAAAAAGTCAAAGTTCCTCCACCTGTTGGTTGGGAATGGCTTACCCTCCACCTGACAGGAAACTACTGTATGTTTACCTTCGCTGAAGTCACTTCTATTGAAGGACTCTGGGTTATGATATTTTATCACTATATTATTGAAAACTTTTTTTATTAAATGAAATTGTTCTACAGGTGGTAGTATGGCTCCAATATGGCACAATTACTATGGTGGAGTAAGGAAAGTTATATACGTTATTGATGGAGTCAACCTTACCCAGCTAGGAGAGGCTACTTTACTACTTATGGAACTTCTGGAGAACCCGAAACTTCGAGGTGCACAGGTAAGGACTTATTAGTTCTTTTTTAGCTGAAATCTTTTTTATATGACTTTGTATTAGAGCATGATAATGTCTTTATTGGTCCTGTTGGTATCTGTTTTCCTCTTCGTTTCATATGTACTGTACTGCAATGCCTTGTAACGCTGAAGGTGGTCCATACTGTAATTATGAATGAGTATGCATATGATTGCCTTATGCCTACAAGCAAACAGAATCTTGTTCTATAAATTATTATTTATTGAAGTGTTTTTATGATAATCATACACAATGAATTATTTTTTAACGTTACTGATCATGAGATAGTTTTTTTTTTACTCACACTTGGGCTTGTAGCATCCTGCTTTTCGAATTATGGTTGTATCTTAGCTAGTAATGATAATAATAATTGATAATTTGTAGGTAAATGAATTCAACTAATAAAATTAAGCAGCCCCTGAGTATATCTGTCAATTAAGAAAAATTGTCAGTATGTTATGTTCATTTTGTTAAAAACAAAAGTCGTATTTGTAAAGATGGAGTGTTCTCATTTGGTTGCAATTTTTTTTTAAATAATGTGCTGCTTTTATTTCGTACTGGAGGTTACTCAGTTGTTTCAACATTTTGTATCTTTAGTTTGGTTGCTTAATTTGCAATCTAGAATGTAGAATCTATTAAAACCCTTTCTTGTATGTTACTGGATATTAAGGATCCTCTGAATGTTCTACACATTTTTACATTATTGTTTATGATAATAGTTTTAGTGGGAATTAAATGAGCATTTATATTATAATACAGATGAAGCATTTTCTCTTGGTCTATGTATGTTGAAAGATTTGAAGGTTTGTAAGAATTATCCTATGTTAGAGATAGACAATTCTCCAAAGGAAAAACAATTAAACTCTACAGTAGTGCATGGAAATGACCATAAAAGTAACTGGGACATTTTTATCATAAAGTAGAACATTTGGAATTGTATTCACAGAAAGGTAAAACATGAAAAATAAAAATCCTGCCCATCACTAACTAACCTCTATCAATAGCAGATATAATAGATATGCTCTTCTCTCATTTCGTTAAATTTTCATAGTCGCTTGTATTTTGTTAATGTAGATATCGTTCTACTGATTTCTACCTACACGAATACAAGCCCTCATCCTTTAGTAGTATGATTTCAGCAAAGCTAAAATCTCAGCTGTTAAATCAATAACGAGGTGTCGGTAGTTATTGGCTGGTAGTTGGAGAAGCCCCGCCACTCTTCCAGATCACTGGGTAGCCATTTTGACTTCAACCACTGATTCATACAGACGTATGCTCGGTGTTCCAAACTTGGGTTCTTTGATTTTCTTATTCTATTTTTAATATTCTTTGATTGCTGTACACTTGTTATATAAAGAAAACACTTGTAGGCATGTGTTCTTGCCCAGGACATTCTGTTATTTGGTGTTGAATCTTCATGAGCAAGCTGGTCGTAGATCCCTATCTTTGTGCCCTTCCTGCAGGGGTTATGACTAAGTACAGTCATGCCCCTATGAGGAATGGTTGTCCTTTCAGTGGGAAAAGTATAGTATGAGGAGAAAGAAGTCCAAGTGAGATTTTTAGCCTTCTAGGTCTTCCTCGAAGTCATGAGAAATCTCTTGGACATCCCCTTGTCCCCCTGGTACTCTTGCTTCTGATCCTTCATTGTTGCACTCCTCCAAGGGTAAGGCGATGCAGGACAACGATATTGATCTAACCCTGGGCAAGCCCAGAGTGAGCCAACTTTATTTGCATCTGCCAAGTGGGATATCTGATCATACCTTGATTTTGTTGGTAATTAAGACTGAACAGCCTGTCCCTGATGTGTCATATTCATGTAAGATATATATAAAATCTCAAGCAGACCTCAATTATATTTGGAGTGATCTTTTGCATTTGAATTGGTCATTATTTTATTGAACCTGTTGTTTTCTTGAATGAGAATATGGTCAACATGATTGATAGGCATATCCCTTCTTGTGTGCTAAACTACAGAGTGAAAGACAAACTGTTTCAATGATGATTGTAGACGTGCTTATTTGAGGAAGCAGGAGACCTGTCATCTTTGGAAAGGTAAAACGGTAGATTTGACTTGGAATAGCTATACTCAGCTAAGAGCTGTTGCTCAGGGAGTTTATGCTTCAACCGAAAAGGAATACAATTTAACCATAAAAGAAGTCCTTTCTGGTACAACCCAGGAACTTAAGTGATGGGCTACCCTTAAATCTGCACTCTTTGGTGTGGACTTACTGTTACTTTACTTAAACCAGACAGCTCTGAGTGAAGGAAAAGGTAACTCCTCTGACTGATGTGTTCAATATTAAGCAGAGTAATGAGAAGCTTGATCTTCCTCATTCCTGTTTTCCTGAAGCTAAACAAAGTAGTTTGGCTTTTTGGTCTTGTGAAATGAAAACACACTTGATTGACCTTGATGCTAATGAGGTGTAGACTCAATTGCTATTTCTCCTTTGTTTTTGTTTAAAAACTGCTGATTTCTTAGCTATTAAGTTGTCTGTTATTTTCATGCAAGTTGTAAGAAGGTTCTTTTTGTATCTTTTGGAGATTTGGTAATGTTACTCCATTAGGTAAATCTGTTTGTGGTAGCTCTTTTCCTGCTGATTGCCACACGATTTCCATCTTCTTCATTACCTAAAGTCTTTGAACATCTTTTGGGAAAACATCTAAATAGGTTTGCTGAAGGTAATAATTTGTTCCCTAGTTTGCAGTTTGGCTTTTGTAAAGGCTTTTGAGAATGTAATGCCCTTCTTACAATCTCCAGTACTGTACAGAAATACCTTGATTGTGGTCAGTTAGTTCATATGATTGGCCTTGATTTTAGTGCTGCCTTTGACCGCGCTAATCATGAGACCCTTGTCTTCAAACTCAAACAGTTTAGAGTAGGTGGGTCTTTTCTTAGCATCATTATTGAAATTTGTTCCAACACGAATACTTACCTCGAACTACTTTCTTAGGAGTTACCTGTAATCTCCTCTCTACCGACCAGAGTTTTGTGTAGGATACCCTAAAACCCGTTTTCTATGGAGGGCTATCTCGGGCGTTAGAGAACGTGCCCCGAGGGTAGCTTTGCGCTAGGTCGAGGTCCGCTTGGGTCGTTAGCGTTAGTAAGTTCTCTGGTCGCGACGTGTCACCACGTCGCTCTCGTTCTCTCTCGACCCTTTGTGTGCGCCGCGTCCTACGTGTTTACCGCGTGG
This sequence comes from Palaemon carinicauda, assembly GCF_036898095.1. NCBI lineage: Eukaryota > Metazoa > Arthropoda > Malacostraca > Decapoda > Palaemonidae > Palaemon > Palaemon carinicauda. Next base: position 135,770,275 of record NC_090733.1, on the reverse strand, counting down.
TAACTTGTACTTATCCCTTGTGTTCCTGTGTGTTCACTTCCCTTCCTTGTGCTTCCCCAGTGTATTCCTTGATTCCCTGCGTTCCTGTGTCTTGTGTTTGTGCGTTATGGAGCAGATCCGCCGTTGTCCTGGGCCTAGAGCCGGTAAATTGTGTGGAGCGTTCCTCTCCAAACCTGAGGTGGATCCTCAATCCCTTTGCTCTTCCTGTAGGGGCAAAGTTTGTTCGTCTTCGGATACGTGCCCCGAGTGTGTTGGTTGGAGTGATATTCAGTGGGTGCGTTACGGCACGAAGAAGAGGAAATCGTCGAAGCGTTCACCCAGGAAAGCTAGTGTTTCTTCGCCGCTACCGTCGCCCAGTGAACGGTCCGACGGGGCTTCTGTCTCGCCTTCCCCTACCCAGAGTAGGGGACGAGGTAAGTCCATCGTGGGGAAAGAACCGAGCGTTCTTCCCCAGGAGTGTGGTGAATGTGAAGTGGGGGTTGCGGGGCCTTCTCGGGCTAGTGAGGATCCCGGTAGTGCTGTGTCAGGGAGCTCTGGAGACTCGGCCCTTGTGCTTGGGGGGCACGTTTCCTCCGATGACACCTTGTGGTGTAGCAACGTTGTTTCTGTGTCTTCGCCCCCTTCGTGGGCCTGTGTTTCAGGTTCTTCGGCAGGCGGCGACAACCAGGGCAAGTTAGGTTCCGCAGGGAGTGATGCCTTCGGATGGAAGCTTCCTAAGACACCAGGTAGGTCCCCTATGCGGATGGAAGAGGGCCTGGATTCCTGGTTCCCTAGTGTTGGGCGCCAACCCTCGTTTCCAACCCCTCTCACGGAAGTTCCTGAAGAATTCCTGCAACCCTCTATCTCGGGTACACAACGAGTCGCGAAGACCCCCGCGGTCCCCTCTCCCGCCCGCCGTACGGTAAGTACAGTGACGTCGGGCTCTTCAGAGGAGTCTTTCTCGTAGGGTGAAGAAGCCAGGAGGGAACATCGGCGTCGGAGGGAGCGGTCCAGGAGCAGGCGTTCCCGCTCAAGATCGCGTTCCAGGTACAGCAGGAGGCGCTCCCGTTCTCCACGAAGAAAACACAGGAGGAGTAGGTCACCCGATGGCGATTGGGTTTTCGTACCCCGTGAGGCGGAGATACAGTGTTCCCCGGACCGGCGGTCCAGGGATTTCTCGCCAAGGAGACCGTCCTCCAAGCATGGTTATGACCCTCGCAGGGAGATACGCGAGAAGGCCTCTGCAGGCAGGCATAAGACCGCGAAGCCTCCGGTTCACCCTGCCCAGCGGGGGGAACCGCGCTTCCTTACGGGCAGCCTGGCCGAACCAGCCCAGCTGGTGCGGCCCTCGGACCGAAAGGAACGGCTCCCGCTGTCGGGTCAGCCCACGGGATCCGCGTCCTCGTCCCCCAGGGAACATGATCGGACACTAGTCCTCGCCGGGTCGGCGATGCCTGTCCTAACCCCCGCCCTGGTGCGGAGACCTCCGCCGGGGAGGACCAGTACCTCTGCAGGGGAGTGCCTGTTGTGCCAAGACCAAGGCACCCGGTGGGAGTGCCCGGTGACCCTGCTCCCCGGGCTCAAGCCCAGGCTTCGGCCGACGGTAGAGAGGGTTCCCCGACGGAGGACTCGGCCTATAGAAGAGTGATTGGCCTAATCAGGAGGCATCACAAGATAGAAGAACCGGCAGCTACCGACGGGGACTATTGGAGGTCCAGCCTTATCCGGTTGATGCAGCCCCCAGCCCAGCCAAAAACCTTCCTGGCTCTTCCTGTAGCCCGGGATCTCGTCCTGGGACAGGAGCACGTGGATAGAGTGGTGGCAAGTAATGCCGAAGCCCCCAAGACTTAGAGCTCTTCTAAGTTGCTCCAGGGGCTCAAAACGCAGAGCAAGGTCTATGTACCAGAAGGGCGCCGGCCGGGAGCCTGCAAAGTAGAACCTTCTCTCGACATCCTGGGCCAGGGCGTCTCGGAGGACAGAGCCTCTTCAGCCCCAGTCTGTTTTTCTCCATCGGAGGCTGCGATGATGGAGTAAATGTCCAGGGACCTGGTACACGTCTCCTCTTGGCTAGACTGGTGGGCTTCCACCTTAGTAGGAGTGCAAGCTACTTTTGATCCTACAGACCCGGAACAGCAAAGCCTCCTGAGGGAACTTATCACCTCCGGGGGCAAGACTCTCAAGTTCCTGACGTACCAGTCCCTCGCCCTGACAGCGAATTGGGTACTTCGCAAGAGAGACACCATCCTGGCAAAGGTGTCCCAAAAGGTCCCAGACAGAGAGGCGCGGGCCATGAGGAGCCTTCCCTTGTGGGGTGACTCCTTGTTCCCCTTAAAGGACTTGGAAACGATTATGGAGAAAGTGTCTAAAAGAAAAGAATTAAACACGCCCAGGCCTACGCCGGCAAGGAGACCGCCCTACAAGAGGTCAGTCTCAGACAGTGCCGCGACGTCTCAGGCCTCTCCTAGCATGACGAAGCGAGAAGCTCCTTCTTCCTCCTGGGCCTCAGCGCCTCAGCCCCCCCGTAGAGGAGCCCCAGCAGCTTCAGCCTCCTTTAGGACAGGTTATTCTGCCTCCAGGAGAGGCCGTTCAGGCCGCTCCTCCAGGAGGAGATAGAGTGGGAGGCCCCCTATCCCTGCCCAAGCCTCAGGTTGGGGGATGCCTCAGACTATATTGGCAAGCATGGAAAGCTCACGGAGCAGAGCCCTGGACAGTGTCCGTACTGAAGGAGGGCTACAGGTTACCGTTCTTAGCAGAACCACCCCCTCTAATTCCGGCCATCCGGTCGGAATGGCTGGTCCCCAAGGATCCGTTGAAGAGGGCCGCCCTTCAAGAGGAGGTGTCCTCCATGTTGGAGAAGGGCGCCATGGAGGAGATCCTACACCCAGGTCCAGGTTTCTACAGTCGTCTGTTCCTGGTGGAAAAAGCGCCCGGGGGGTGGAGGCCGGTTATAGATCTGTCGGCTCTCAACAAATTCATAAAGAAGACAGACTTCAAAATGGACACTCCGAAGTCAGTCCTGCTGTCCTTGAGAGAGAAAGATTACATGATGACTATAGACCTCAAGGACGCCTACTTCCAAATTCCGGTCCACCCCTCGAGTCGGAAGTTTCTCCGGGTGAAATGGGGCACCCAGATCCTGCAATTCAAGACCCTTTGCTTCGGATTGTCAACAGCGCCCCAGGTATTCACGAGAGTCTTCACGACAGTCTCAGTGTGGGCTCACGAACGAGGCATTCGCCTCATCCGGTACCTGGACGACTGGTTGCTTCTTTCCTCCTCGAAGGACCTCTTGAAGGAGCAAGGGATGAAACTTCTCCAGTTTTGCAAGGATCTGGGTATCGTGATCAACCCGGAAAAATCAAACCTATCCCCTCCACCAGAATGGCCTACTTGGGGATGACACTAGATACCCTTCTGGGAAAAGCTTTTCCTTCGGAAGACAGAATAAGCAATCTGATGGAGATCCTTCGTCCGTTCCTATCGGGGCGACCCAGGAGAGCGAAGGACTGGCAAAGACTAATAGGGCATCTGGTGTCGTTGGAAAAACTGGTTCCCCAAGGGAGAATCAGGCTCAGAGCCGTCCAATGGAACCTGAAGAACCTCTGGTGCCAACTGGACTCGCAACAAGTACTAATCCCAGTCCTACCAAACACAATGCCCTCCCTGGAATGGTGGCATTGCCGATCGAACTCGCTCAAGGGGATGCCCTTCGCGAACGACCCTCCCGAGTTACTTCTGTTCACAGACGCCTCCAACCAGGGATGGGGAGCCCATCTCCTCGACGAGACAGCGAGAGGAACCTGGATGGACGGGGAAAAGGACCTACACATCAATGTCCTAGAGTTGAAGGCAATCCAGAAAGCTTGCCTACATTTCGTAGATCTACTAAGGGGAAACACTGTGGCGCTGATGTGCGACAACGCCACAGTGGTAGCGTACATAAAGAAACAAGGAGGTTTGAAGTCAAGGGAATTGTGCGATCTCGCCCTAGAGATTCTAGATTGGGCAGAAACGAACCAGGTTGTGTTATTAGCAAGGTTCATCCCCGGGAAAAAGAACGTGCTGGCCGACGGTCTCAGCAGGATGGGCCAAATAGTAGGGACAGAATAGTCCCTCCTTCCAGAAGTAGCCAAGCTCATCATCCAACGTTGGGGTTCCCCGGTGATGGACCTCTTTGCAACCAAACTAAACGTTCAACTTCCCGTGTATTGTTCTCCTGTCCCAGACCCGAAGGCAGCCTTGGAGGATGCCTTTCAGCACAGGTGGGACAACCTAGACGTGTACGCTTTTCCCCCCTTCACGTTGATAAGGCAAGTACTCAACAGAGTAAGGACTGCCCGGAACTTAAGGATGACTTTGGTAGCGCCCTGGTGGCCGGAGAGAGAGTGGTTCGCAGACCTAAAAGACCTGGCGAGTCAACCTCCGTGGCCACTCCCCGACAGGTCAGATCTTCTACAACAACCGCATTTTCTCAGATTTCACGACAACCCACAGTCTCTGCGTCTTCACGCCTGGAGACTATCGAGCGACTCCTGAAGAAGGAGGGGTATTCATCAGCTACTGCTAAGAGGATGTCGCTATACCTGAGAAGGTCTTCTGCTGCGGTCTACCAAGCTAAGTGTGCCTCCTTCACGAAGTGGTGCGCTTCGAGGCACATTAAACCCCTCAAAGCCTCGGTCCCAGACATAGCGGATTTTCTGGTATATCTCAGGGACAAAATGGGAATGTCAATCCCAGCCATAAAAGGAGTACGGGCCGCCTTGGGCCAAGTCTTCCTCCTGAAGGGCATCGACCTGGGTTCCTCTAGGCACATCTCGATGCTTGTCAGGAGCTTCGAGCAGTCCTGCCCCCCACAAGCAGTTAGGGTACCTCAGTGGGACTTAGCTAGGGTCCTGAAGATGTTAAGTGGCCCCCCCCTTCGAACCATTGAAAGATATCGTAGACAGGGATCTCACTCTCAAGACAGTCTTTTTGCTAGCCTTGGCTTCCGCTAAAAGAGTAGGTGAGATCCATGGGCTGTCTTATGACGTCTCTCATTCGAGGGGGTGGAAAGAAATATCTTTCAAGTTCGTTCCTTCTTTTGTGGCGAAGACCCAGAACCCAGCTGTCTGGGATCCTAAATTCGAAGGTTTCTCTCTGCCAGCCATCCCTAGGACAGGTAATGCAGAGGATTTGAAATTATGCCCGGTCCGTGCCATTAGAAAATACCTTGAAAGGACGGCTCATCTACGGCCAGGCATCAAGAGCCTCTTCGTCTCCACGGGTGTTACTAAGAAACAGGTATCCAAGAACACCATTTCCTTCTGGTTGAGACAAGTTATTGCCAGGGCCTACAGGGAAGAAGCTCTGGTCTTGCCAGGCGTCCCCAAACCCCATGACATCAGGGGTCTGAGCACGTCCTTAGCCTTTGAGAAAAACATGGCAGTGGGTCAGATCCTTCGGGCAGGTACCTGGTCTAACCAGTCGACCTTTACTGCCCATTACCTCAAGGACTACTCGAGGAAGTCCTTAGACGGGTTCTCCATTGGAACAGTCATCTCCGCTCTCCAAGTGATTTAACGGTAAAAGCCCCAGGCTCAATCGTGGATAGCAAACCGGGAGACACAGGTTCGTTCCTTTTCATCCTATTCCCCGTTTTTCCCTATCCTTATCGGAGATAACCCTCTTGTAACCATTGGATAACACGTTCTCCGCAACTACGTTACTGGATGCAACATCAGAAGAAGTTTTTCAAAGGGTGAGTACTTAGACACTAACGTGAGCTCTTTGTGTAGTTACCCTATCGTCCGTTTTCCTAGTATGTTTCGTTTATGCCTAGGCCTCTTGGCTTCCGCTTACTGGGTCTGAAGGTTAGAAAGGCACTCCCGCCTCCTAAAGTGTAAGTCTCCTAAGAAAGTAGTTCGAGGTAAGTATTCGTGTTGGAACAAATAAAAAATTTTAAGTAATTTTTATTTTTCCTAACATACTTACCTAGAACTACTTTCGGGTAATGGCCCTCCCTTCCTTCCCCGAGTGCCTCTCTGCCCTTGCGAGTATTGTGCAACATCCGAAGAACTTACTAACGCTAACGACCCAAGCGGACCTCGACCTAGCGCAAAGCTACCCTCGGGGCACGTTCTCTAACGCCCGAGATAGCCCTCCATAGAAAACGGGTTTTAGGGTATCCTACACAAAACTCTGGTCGGTAGAGAGGAGATTACAGGTAACTCCTAAGAAAGTAGTTCTCGGTAAGTATGTTAGGAAAAATAAAAATTACTTAAAATTTTTGATTTTAAGTAATAGATTACAAGAGTAGCTGTTGATGCGACTTGCTACTGTAACCAAAGTCTTCTCGCTATACTCTTCTCGAGCACTCTCGATTGGCATTTTTCTACAGAGGGATCTTGACACTTTCCATATTCTCCCACCTACAGGAGAATTGCTTCTACATTGAGTCAGACCTTTTTTCAGGATCTACGTATCATGGTATCTCGTAGAAATTTCTATCGGACTTCCAAGCAGAGGAGGGTCCTCCTGTAGGAGGGTTGCTTCATTATTAAGTTAGACTTCCTTCCTTTTGCCACAAGCTATGGATGATGGTAAATTGGGGAAGGTGTCATTGGACTCCTAAGCAGAGGATGGAACATCTTGGAATACTGATGGCTGGACATCAGTAAGAGCTTTCCCTTCAGACGATTGTGGCAATAGTAGCAGTGCAACTGTTCCTGCGCAAAGAACCTTCCAGATCGACAGTGACAGTCCTCCCGACTTCTATCGTTGATGGAGAGACTAATTCCTCACAGATAGATCCCTCAGTGTTTGCTCCAATGGTTCCTGAAGCGTCGCTAGTCGGCAACTAGTGTTCCCCTTACCTTCAGTTTTCAGTACAACAGGAATATGGGACCATATACCCTTCCTTTGGATATAGGTTCTTCCTTGACAATCTACCAATCCCTGATTGTGACGTAGAAAAAGTAATTTGTAATTTTTTTAATTATACAAACCTGACTCCTCTGAAATACACTTCCTGCATCACCCATCTTCCAAGTCCAAGGGTTAAGAGTCATATTGGAAGCTCAGTGGCCTGTCGAATTGGTGGGGCTTACCTTACCCGCCATCCTTCAGCTGACTATCGCTACGTCGTTGCAAGGTTTAACAGCCATATCCAGCTTTGCTGAAAGCATACTCCAAATAAAGGGCTAAGGTTTGTATCGTTAGGAAATACAAATTACATAAAGAATTTAATTTTAAAAAATAATTTTTATGTACAGCATTATATCGTGTATGTATTATAAAAATTTCCAAAGTTCCTCAATTACTTTTGAAACTTTTTTATATGTGAAGTTTTATTTGGATATTGTTACACTTGTGAAGTTTAGTAACTAATTTGAGTAATGTAATTTGTTGTACTGAACTGCTTTTCTTCCTTTTTCCAGTGAGTGGTTACAGTGATGTTTATAATTGAACTGCTGGTGATCAGTGTTCTCTTACCTATATAATGCAGCTCAACATGGTGTGATTACAGTGACATGCAAAATAAAATTTGAGTTTTTAGGCTGTGTGCTTGATTGTAAATATGCTGTCTGGAAATTTTTCCCGTTCTGTGATAGTGAGAGAATGGTCGTCTCGCCACTGCTTTATCTCTATCCCTCGACCATGGGCTTCCCTTACACTTCCAGCTCCAACTCCTACTTTCACTCTCGACTTATCAGAAGAACGAAGTTTGCTGCTCTCTTGGGCAGGAGATATGCACAATCCAAACCCAGGTGATGAAAATGCGATATTAATTAGCAGGGAAGTTTTACGCAGAAGCGGAATCGTTGATGGGGAGCTTGGTATCATAACTCAAGTTGCAGTGCCCCCACCTTGCACCTCTATCACCGTCCATGCTGGGTCTCTCGCAGACTGGCAGGACTTAGCCCTTAATGCTGAAGTTGCTCAGTCTGCATTTTTGAGTCAAGTGCGTGTCCTAAGTTTAGGACAGTCTCTTCCTTTGTGGCTAGAAGGAGGGGTACATATCACACTGACAGTGAGTCATATTGATCCCCCAAACAAGTTTGGTGTCCTTCACACTTTAACCCAGGTGGAGGTCCTTCCGCCCATAGAGCATGAGGAGTCAGATGAGTTTTATCCAATCAGTTATATTCCATCAGAAGCAGAGTGTACTGAAGAAGGAAAGTCTGAAGAGGAACTTCTAAATTCAAGTCGAGCAAACTGGCTCCAAAGCAGTAATGGCAAGCCAGATGGAAATGAGCAGAAGCATTTTGATCATCCATTTGAATCGCTGTTGAAATATATGTCATTTCGATTACAACAGGCAAAGGTTACGTCTGAATTTAGCCTCAAGAAAGATTTTACTTATGGATATAGAGTCCTGTCTGCATCATTTTCCAGTGATTCACAGATGAAAGAATTGGTCACTAACCATCCATCCCTTGTTGTAATAAGCAGTCAAAGTCTTGCTTATGTTGAGCATCAAAATAAGATCAGTTTCATTGCTAAAGTAAGGAAAATTGACTCTCCTGTGGAAAAGGCAGAGAAAGTTGCGAATATTCGGGATGAGGAAAGAGCAGAAAATAAGCAGAAAGGTATTAGTGTTGCACACATTGAAGCATGTATGTCATCAGATGTATTATGTACTGTCATAGTCTGGGAAAATTTTATTGATATAAAAGATGAAAGTTCAAATTTAGATATGAATACTTTAGCAAAAGGGAACTCGTGCATAGTATCAGATTGCCTAAGGAGGATGCTGAAATTGGAGAGTTTAAGTACAATAGAGTTGAGTAGCATTGACGTAACTTTCAAAACGGTTCCTGTGGCTCTTGATTTTTCACCAGTAAGTTCAGACATTGAAGTCAGCATTAGTGTTATTCAAAATTCTTTAAAAGAGCTATTCAAGGACCTCGTTGACGTTTCCTGTGTAGTTGTTAATGCAGTTACATTGGTCAGTGTGAAAGTAGAAAATAAAATGTTTGATGTCTTCATTACCATTAGAGATGGGTCACCTTTGAAACTCAGCAAGGAATCTGTCGTGCTCTTACAAATGACACGTGTGGCAGACCCATCAAATATACCTCACATTCCCAGCAGTATAGCTGATGTTGACATCAAATTCACACCTAAATTCCAATACCTCGGAAGTGAAAAAGTCCATTCAGATTTACAGCAACACATCCTAGTTGGCGTAGGATATCTTTTGCGGCAGTACAAGGGCATCCCTCAATTTGCTTTGTTGCATGGGAGTAAAGGTTCTGGTAAGACAAGTCTTTTAGAAACTATTGCTCAAAATCTTTCTAGTTTTCCATATTTCTTTCATTTTCAATTTGTTAGTCTGAAGCAACTCAAAGGGAAAAAGATGGAGACTGTAGAAAAGAAGCTACAGTTAGTTTTTCGAGAAGCAGTTTTCCGAAGACCTTCGGTCATAGTGTTGGATGATTTGGATTCATTAGTACCTTCAAAAGGATTAGAAGACCAAAATTTTGGGCCATTATATGATCACACCATGCAGATGCTTAATATGCTTAAAAGTCTACTAGATGATTTGCTACAGTTTTGCCATGAGGATAGAGGCCTTTTTCCAGGCGACAACCTTAAAAAGGGAAGTGTAATGGTAGTGGCGACATCGTTGTGGAGGAACAGTGTGCATCCTCTTCTTGTTAATCCTCAAGGTTGTCATTATTTCCCATGCTCATTTGGTATTCCCCCATTGGAACCAGAGGAACGGATGAAAGCATTGAATATCATGTTGCAGGATTATCACCAGAAATGTAGATCACAGAGATTAATAGTACCTCATGATTGCGTTGCAAGTAATGCTCAAGTGGAAGAGATTAGTGATGAAAGCTTAGGAATGATTAACAGCATTGGGGCCATCCAAGCCATGAAACTTACCGAGAATTTTGTACTACCAGACATCAGTCACCTCGCTCTCAGGATATATTTACATGCGCAGCACAGATGGAAGAAATGTGTCAAGCAGATGAAGTGTTGTGTTAGATGTGGAAATATTATTGGAAAAAGTGTTCAAAGTACTATAAACTCAAAATTGAATTTGGCCCTTGCTGACAACACAGATCATAAAGAGGACCTACTGATCACCGATGAGGACTTGAAAGCAGCGAGGGAGGGATATGTTCCTTTAGCTTTAAGAGGTAAGTTGCATCTATATTTGTACTTGTTCTGTAATTGTATCTTTATAATCTTTACAGTAAAGGCTGTTATCCTTTCATATTAAGAATTTTTATGGCATTTTATCATTTAGCATCTGGTAGAACAAGGTTCTTAATCTTTTCTTAGCTATTATAGTGAATATTAGTTATGTAAATGGTATAGAGAGAAAGTATTAGAGTACTTTACCAGGACTGTTTAAATCAAATTGTTTAACTTGAAGGTTATTGTATGTTTAGGAGTACACAGTACTGATCATTGTTGCCCACATTAAGAAAAATAATTCCAATAATCAGGACATTGTAATAGTAATATATATTTTTAAATATTTAACTTAGCCGGTGAATATATAATAGCTGAGCCTCCGGCGGCTCGACAGAAAAAAACACAAAAACTCGCGAGCGATCGCTATGAAGGTTGCGGGTGTGCCCACTAGCGCCAACTATCGGCCAGATACCGCATATACATGTAAACAGACCCAATTCTTCTCTGTCGGTCTGAACGACAAGACGTACCATTACTCGCTGTATAACCTGGAGTTTTTCAACAGACTTGGTGAAGTACTTCATTTTGGTTTGAGCTTTCGCAGTGCAGGTGTTTTATCTTCAACTTAAATCTTGAACTCTTTTTTGGATAGATTTAATTGTTGATGACTTTAGATTGTTTTTTGGACTTTCTTTGACTTTTAAAAATGGCCGACCCTTCCCTTAGTACGGAAGTGTGTTTTAGGCTTTTAGCAATTATCTTATCACGTTATAAATTGTTGTTGTTAATTATAGATTTTCCTCTATATATTTTATATCTCAACCGCCTTTATTAGGCCTCTTCGATTAGCTTTCCATTTATAATAAACATCAAGATAAATTTTAATGATTTGTTTATATGCGACCTTACCTATTCCTCCCCTAATCCGAGAGTAGGCGGTCCTAACATGGAAACCGAAGTTAAACAACGTTGAGCCCTTTCAATCGTAAATAACTTTTACAGAGCAAATGATTTAAAACTTATTAAATGAATATTTTTTAGTAGATATTTTATGAAAGATTTTCTTTGAATAGTCTTCGTACTGTTTCAAAGATGAACTAACGTTTGGTTTATTTATGCTACGCAGTTTGCGCTCTATCGTTACGATAGAGAGAGAGAGAATCACGGTTTCACTTTGCAGAAAGAGTAAATCGATTCTGACGTTTTGTTCATTCTTCTTTCAAACTTAAATGTTTTAAATACTAATTTAAAGGAACTTGTTAATTTTCAATTTCTTAGTCCTTTCAGTTTTTTCCTTTGGTCAAATAACCTGTTTATTGACGAAAGGTAAGTGGGCTTTTCTCTTCGGTGTGAAATCAAGAGAGAGAGAGAGAGAGAGAGAGAGAGAGAGAGAGAGAGAGAGAGAGAGACGGAGAGAGAGAGAGAGGAAGAGAGAACGTTCCGATCTTTATTCTCGTCCCAAGCGAGTAACGTTGTTCTCGAGTCAGTTGTTTACTTTCGTCCCAAGTCTCTGTACGGGGAGAAAGGATAAAACGTTTTTAGTTTTTATTCTCGTCCCAAGGCACTGTACGGTGAGAGATTGAAAACATAGTTTTGAATGAACTAGTGTTTAGTCTCCTCCACAGTCACTGATCTTTTTATCTTAATATATGTTTGCTGTTTTTTGCTTGTATTAATGTGCTTACATTATACGACTTATTTCGCAATTATAACCTTTTGATGTAGGGTAGAATTGCGTGCTTCAGGTAGAAATCAGTTTTATTCATGCCTAATGTGAATTGTTGAAAAATTCGATTTCAGTGAAGTAAGTGCAAAACAGAAAATCGTAGTGATAAAGTGAAATTGCGCAAAGTGTTATCAGTGTTACGACTGAGGGTTCGTCTGTTCGTGCCTGTCGTTCGCCTAGTCCGGGACCTGTTGCAAGCTCCCAAGCCCAGGGGAGAAGTAATGTCGTACGACTTATGGGTTCGAGAGGCCTTGATCAGCGAACAGACGTTCCCTCTATGGTTTCAGGCGTGTCTCATCAAGACCGCCCCTACCATAAGATGAGCGAGACGATTTTCTCCTCGTCATCCGAAGGCTTTTCGCGTAAGAAACCGTGGAGCAAGGTTTCGAGGCCCTTAAAGCGAAAGTCAGTCCCTTCAGGACAGGTCCAGCGTCCTGGTTGTAGCCATTGGGACAGCTCTGACCCTATGCAGTCATCGGAAGACTGCTCGCCGCCTAAACAAAAGCGTAACACAGGCTCCGAGAGTCTTATTGTAGGCAAGGTTTTGCAGTCTCAGACGTTACCCTCGTCTCTTACCGCACCCATTCCCGTTGATCCTAAATGGGTTGTACGGAAAGACATGCAGAATAAGCTTGCCTCTCTTATGGAGGACTATTCTGCTAAGCAGGTTCACGATGATCCTCGCCGCTTAGCTGATCGAGATCCTGGCCGTCAGCCGCCCAAACGAGCCTTTGCTCGTCCTGTTGACATTGACGTTACAAAGTCACGTCAATCATGTGTTGTAGAGCCTCACTCGATGCAGTCCCGTGTTGACTCTCAGCCGCTTGTGGACGTTCAGCCGCTGCCGCTTGCTCTTGTTGATGTTCAGGACGTTCGCCAACCAGCATAGTTGACTTGTTTTGACTGCTCAGTCTAGGCAGTCAAGGCAGTCTCGAGTTGACGTCGAGCGTCCTCCCTCACCTGTTGTTGTTGCTGGTCAGTCCTTTAAGCAGTTACATGACATAGCGTCCTTGACTGCTACTGTTGCTCCTTTGCGTGTGGACTCTGCTTGTCAAGCATTGCCACCACGGCAGGTCTCTCCCTTGCTTGAGACTCGGCAATTGTCGGACAAGGTTCCTTCAGATGAGAAAGTTGCTGATCCCCCTCCTACTGATATTCCCTTGAGGACTCTGTCAGACGGAGAGGAGCCTAAAGCTGCTCAGCCCTCTATGGACTTTAAATAAATCATGCAGATTTTTAAGGATCTTTGTCCGGATCTTTTTGTAACTGCTGCTCCTCGTTCGCCTAAACGTCAGAGTTTACACTAGGCCTAGCTACTTCGAAGCCGTTGTTTTCTAAGCTAGTGCTCTCTCGCTCTTCTAAGAGAGCTTTACGTTTGCTAGGCGACTGGTTAATCACCAGGAGGAGTTTGGGGGAGACAGCCTTTGCTTTCCCTACTTTTAAGCTGGCTTATAGAGCGAGAGTCTGATATGACACGGGAGAAGTTCTCGGCTTGGGAGTTCCTGCCTCTGCCCAGATAGACTTCTCAAACCTCATAGACTCTCCCTGGCGCCTGGCCATGAGACGCTCCAAGAGTTTATGGTCGGCTTCAGAGCTAGACCATCTCCTGTTAGGAGTTTTTTTTCGAGCGTTTGAAGTTTTGCTGTACAATTATGTCATGCATAAACAAGGCTATCAGGGATGGCTCCAATAGTCTGACAGCCACGTTCTCTGCAGGAACAAGTCTTTCAGGGATGGCTCCAATGATCTGGCAGCCATGTTCACTGCAGGAGTACGTAAGAGGCAAGTGCGCTCAATGTGTTCATTGTCAAGACAAACTTCACGATGAAGTCTACCAGGCTGTCTTGACAGCATTAATGGAAGGCGACTGGATGGTCTCTCTCGACCTTCAGGAGGCATACTCCCACATTCCTATACACCCGGATTCCCAACCGTTTCTGAGGTTTGTTTACAGGAATGTGGGGTACCAGTTTCGAGCCCTGTGCTTTGGCCTCAGTCCTGCTCCTCTCGTGTTTACGAGGCTCATGAGGAATGTGGCAAAATCCCTCCATCTATCGGGAATCCGAGCCTCCCTGTACTTGGACGACTGGCTTCTCAGAGCATCGTCCAGTCTTCGCTGTCTGCAGGATCTACATTGGACGTTGAGTCTGGCCAGGGAGTTGGGACTTTTGGTCAACCTAGAAAAGTCCCAACTGATCCCATCCCAGATTATTCTATGTTTGGGGATGGAGATTCGCAGTCCAGTTTTTTCGGGCTTTTCCGTCTGCCACCCGAATAGAACAAGCCATGCTCGAAATCCAACTAATGCTGAAAAGAGAACGTTTGTTCAGTCAGGAGTTGGAACAGTCTCGTAGGGACTCTCTCATCCCTGGAGCAGTTTGTCTCGCTAGGGAGACTACACCTTCGGCCTCTCCAGTTCCATCTAGCCTCTCACTGGAACAAGGACAAGACGTTAGAGACGGTATCATTCCCAGTCTCCGAACCAGTTAAGGCATGCCTGAAATGGTGGGACAGCAATATCAGTCTGAGAGAGGGACTATCCCTAGCAGTCAAGAACCCAAACCACGTGTTGTTCTCAGACGCGTCGGATTTGGGTTGGGGTGCGACCCTGGACGGTCGGGAATGCTCGGGTCTGTGGACCTCAAGTCAGAAGAGCATGCACATCAACGGCAAGGAGCTATTAGCAGTCCACTTGGCCTTGATGAAATTCGAAAGCTTTCTTCGAAACTAAGTGGTAGAGGTCAACTCAGACAACACCACAGCTTTGGCGTACATCTCCAAGCAAGGAGGCACACACTCCCTCACGCTGTACGAGATCGCAAGGGACCTTCTCATATGGTCAAGAAATCGAGGCATCTCCCTGTTGACGAGATTCATCCAGGGGGACTTGAACGTCTTGGCAGACTGTCTCAGTCGGAGGGGTCAGGTGATACCCACGGAATGGACCCTCCACAAGGACGTGGGCAAGAGTCTTTGGGCTACTTGGGGTCAACCCACCATAGACCTCTTTGCCACCTCGTTGACCAAAAGGTTACCAATCTATTGCTCACCAGTCCTAGATACAGAAGCAATCCACATAGACGCATTTCTACTGGATTGGTCTCATCTGGACTTATATGCATTCCCACCATTCAAGATAGTCAACAAGGTACTGCAGAAGTTCGCCTCTCACGAAGGGACAAGGTTGACGTTGGTTGCTACCCTCTGGCCCGCGAGAGAGTGGTTCACCGAGGTACTTCAATGGCTGGTAGACATTCCAAGAAGTCTTCCTCTAAGGGTAGATCTCTTACGTCAGCCCTGTTCATCAAAACCTCCCCGCGCTTCGTCTGACTGCCTTCAGACTATCGAGAGACTCTCAAGAGCTCGAGGCTTTTCGAAGGAGGCAGCCAGTGCGATTGCGAGAGCTAGGAGAGCTTCTACCATCAGAGTATACCAGTCGAAGTGGGAAGTCTTTCGAGATTGGTGCAAGCCAGCATCTATGTCCTCTTCCAGTACCTCTGTAGCCCAATCGGAGATTTTCTTTTACATCTGAGAAATGTTCGCTCCCTCTCAGCTCCCACGATTAAGGGCTACAGGAGCATGTTGGCTTCGGTCTTTCGTCATAGAGGCTTAGATCTTTCCAACAATAAAGATCTCCAAGATCTCCTTAAGTCTTTCGAGACCTCTAAGGAACGTCGTTTGGCAACTCCTGGATGGAACTTAGACGTGGTCCTAAGGTTCCTCATGTCAGACAGGTTTGAGCCATTACATTCAGCCTCCCTGAAGGATCTCACCCTCAAGACGCTTTTCCTAGTGTGCTTGGCTTCGGCTAAAAGGGTCAGTGAAATTCATGCCTTCAGTAAGAACATCGGCTTTTTCTACAGAAAAAGCCACATGTTCACTTCAACTTGGTTTCCTGGCCAAAAATGAACTGCCTTCTCGTCCTTGGCCTAAGTCTTTTGATATACCTTGCCTGTCAGAGATCGTAGGCAACGAACTTGAAAGAGTGCTGTGTCCAGTTAGAGCTCTTAAGTTCTACTTAGCTCGTACTAAGTCCTTACGAGGTGGATCTGAGGCATTATGGTGCTCAGTTAAGAAACCATCATTGCCTATGTCAAAGAATGCTTTGTCATATTTTATCAGACTTTTAATACGAGAGGCTCATTCTCACTTGAATGAAAAAGACCGATGCTTGCTTAAGGTTTAGACGCACGAAATAAGAGCTATAGCAACTTCCGTGGCCTTTAAGCAAAATAAATCTCTGCAAAGTATTATGGACACGACCGTTCGGAGAAGCAAGTCGGTATTCGCGTCATTTTACTTAAAAGATGTCCAGACTCTTTACGAGGACTGCTACACACTGGGTCCATTCGTTACAGCGAATGCAGTAGTGGGTAAGGGTTCTACCACTACATTCCCTTAATTCCAATATCCTTTTAATCTGCTCTTGAAATGTTTTTTTTTTTTTTAATTGGGTTGTACGGAAGGCTAAGAAGCCTTTCGCATCCTTTTTTGATTTGGCGGGTGGTCAAATGTCATTTCTTGAGAGCGCCCAGATTAGGGGTTTGATGAGGTCCTGTTGTATGGGTTGCAGCCCTTGATACTTCAGCTCCTGGGAGTCTTTCAGCATCCTAAGAGGATCGCTGGGCTTCGTGAGGAAGACAGACTAATAAGGCAGAGTAATCGTCTAAGTCAACTTCCTTACCAGGTACCTTTATATATTTGGGTTTTGTTATGATATAACTATCAAAAACTCTAAGCATATACGCTGTAAACTTTATTAACTCTGGTCTCTACCCACCACCATGGGTGTGAATCAGCTATTATATATTCACCGGCTAAGTTAAATATTTAAAAATGATATTTTAATTATAAAATAAATTTTTGAATATACTTACCCGGTGAATATATAAATTAAAGGCCCCCCCTTCCTCCCCGATAGAGACCCAGCGGGATGAGAAGAATTGGGTCTGTTTACATGTATATGCGGTATCTGGCCGATAGTTGGCACTAGTGGGCACACCCGCAACCTTCATAGCGATCGCTCGCGAGTTTTTGTGTTTTTTTCTGTCGAGCCGCCGGAGGCTCAGCTATTATATATTCACCGGGTAAGTATATTCAAAAATTTATTTTATAATTAAAATATCATTTTCAGCTGATTACATCTTTGTTCCTACACATATACAAACCTTTCATCCTTCCAAATAGAGATATATCTTCAGCGTAGCTAGAACTGCCATTGAATCATTAACGAGGTTGTTATAAATGACAGGAGGTGCGAGAAGGGAAACCCTGACCTGCCTGCCAGAGAATACTCACTTTTGTATTTGGCCACAAATGGTACAACCATATCATTGTGCTGCTTTCTCAACTGTTGGATGTTTTCTTAACTTTTCGTTTGTGATAGGTGTTTTTATTTTATTTTTGTAAGTGCTCTTGCTTGGAAGAGGAAATGCACCGAAATGTATGCACACGGTAAAGTGAATTTTGTTCCAATGAGAATAGTACAAACCTTCAAAACCCCATGTGTTGTGTACCTTTGTAAAGGGGGAGTGACTGAGCAGCCCCATTTAGATTGTTGTTCTTGCTCTTCTGGTTAGGAAGATTATCAATTCCAAAAATAAGTCTTCTCTCTTTGGGGTAGTTTTTCTACCTTGGTGAGGGAATTACCTGTCTTGAGTGTTTCTGTACCTGCTTAGTGTCACTGAGTGCTCCCTTTGTGACAATATTTCAGTGTTGTGGTTTGTGTTGCAAAAGAGGAAGCTCTTTTAGCTTCCTCTTCGGATGGAAGGCAGTTACTCGGACCATAATTCCTCTGTGAAAGCAAGAAAGAATTGTTGTCAGTGGGAAGGAGGGTTCACTCTCTATTCCTCTGCTACTAGTCTCTTGTTCCTCCATTTGTCTTACTTCTTCCTTGAGAAGACAAGATGTCATCGGGATAGAAAGGCCTTTCGCTATAAGTTCCATGTGACTTATAGCAATTGCTCTTCTCCTTCGGGAGTGATAGTACTCACCCGCCTGCCTCCAAATTCTGATGTAAACCTCCAGCTGCTTCTTCCTCTAAAAAAGGTGCAGACAGTGCTCAACCCTTTTGTGCCCAGCCTGTCTAGGTAAGGAGGGTTGGCAGAAGTAAGATGAACCTGAAGTTGGCAGTCCCCTCCTCTAGCTGCCACTAGTTGTAGGATGCTTGTTATGCCACTGGGCAGTCGGCAGCAGCAAAAATCTGAGATGTGGGTACTGAAAGTCCTTAAAGATGGATACCGCCTGCCGTTCATAGATCTTCGTCCTCCACTCACTTGCACTTTGTTGACATTCCAGAGTTACCCTCTTTGAAAGCAATGGAGGGAAAGAATGAGCTCTCTTTTGTACTTTGGCAAGAGACTTGGAAAACAAGAGGTTTCTTGGTATTGCGCGGATCCCGCCTCGGGATTGGTCCATGATTGAAGGGAACGTCAATCAGCTTTGCTTATCCTAAGACTTAGGTCCTATGGTGCGATGGTCCAGGTTTCAGGGTACTGGCGCTTGCTTTTATTGTTAAGCTAGGGAGGGCATCATATGGATTTTTCCCATAAGACTGTTTCTCTTCACTGAATTAGCTAGAGAGTAAGAGTTAAAGGTTCTTTATCATGTCAAACTTTTGAGAGATGGGGGTTCTATGGTCTGTGTTGTCTCTCTGACTGCATAAAAACCAGTAGAACATCAGTTCTAGACATTCTTGATCCTAACTCTTCTTGTGAGTTGATACAAAGATGCCTAGTGTTATGTCAGGGCACTTGCACTTCAGTACTTACTACTAGGTAGGACTCAGTATCTCACATGCGAGCGTTGCAGCTTTTTTGTTAGCCCCTGCAATAACAAGAAGGAAGTGACCAGACGTACTTTTTGCTTGGTAAGGCTTCTCTTATGGTTTGACTTTGGTCAATGCTTACTTCTGCCATATAGGTTAGACTTTGGTCAGAGCTTGCCTCTCCCATATAGGTTCGATTTTGGTCAGTGCTTACTTCTCCCATATTGGTTTGACTTTGGTTAAAGCTTATCTCTGCCATATCAGGTAAGAGCTCAAAAGCCCAGCTCTGTCAGTAGCATTCTGGGTTACCTCTGCCATAATCAAGTAACTCAAAATCCAGCCCTGTCAATAGTTTTCTGAGTTACCTCTGCCATAATCAAGTAACAACTCAAAAACCCAGCCCTCTCAATAGTTTTCTGGGTTACCTGTTGAAATACTTTTGCCCCTCTGTACCTTTCGGACATTACCCAGAGGCCTTTGGATCCTGAGGTGACTGATTAGTAATTGGGTAACACTCCCAGCTCCCTCATAGGACTTGTTATGAATTCTGTGTAAGGTAATATGTTCGGCTCAAGTCTCGAGAAGAAATAGAATGAGTGGCTCCTCTATCTCTTTCTAGTTCCTCTCTCCAGGGAATGCAGCAGCCATAACCATTACATGCTTGTCGGATATCTGATGCTGGTGAGTTACACGACGACGCACCTTTCTTGCCTTCTACGAAACTCCTCCATGTTCCTGGCAAAGAGCAGAGTTAGTTTGTGTCTTGCCAAACATTTATGTTGAATTTCCTAGTTTGACACTGCCGACTCCATCTCTGTGTTAGGGGGATAGGTTGTCCATGTGCTAGTACTGGCTTCCTTTTAAACCAGTACCGGCAGAGGGCTAACAACCCTGTGGTTAGCTGTTTGGAGATTGTTGGAATAACCGTCCTCACACCTTTGCAGGACAAGGAAGGATGACATTTCCATTAAATTAAATTTGCCACTTTAACATTTCCGCATTTTAAAGTCCCCAGGTTTGTATAAGTAGGAAGAAGTAGTTACTTTTAAAATATTATTTTGTTTCTGCAGGTATTTAATAGTTCCGATTTTCAAGTATCTTAATTTGGTAATTAATTTGTTCATAATGCTGTTATGGGCTTTTGGGGACTATGAACCAGAATCAAAAGACTTCTACAATTTTTTAATTAATTGCTATCTACAAACATACAATCATACATTCACAGTTTTACCTAAATTAATCTAAAACCAAAGCTTTTCTATTTTAGCAAAAAATTTTGGGAATAAAGTACAGTAAATATTTGGGTTGAAAGTAAAGTATCTCATTGTTTTTTACAATAAAAAAAATCGAGTATTATGCCAATCCATACCAGAAAAACTAGTTACTTTAGTGTTTACATAATGTTGAAGTTTTTCTGCTTTAAAGGAAGTGCAGTAACAAAATAAAATCAAAGACTAAGATTGTTTAGCTGAAGCAGATTTTAAAAAATTTATACCTAGGGTGGTAGTATCATAAGATCTTCCTCGTATTTATATTTACACAGTACATGTAACAAAGTCTTGCATTTACTACATGTATTGTTTAATACTCAGTGTACTATATTGAGGTGCAGTACTCCTCAATACAGTATATTGTTCCTTTAATCATAAAGTTATTCCGATTTATTTCTCTGTACAGTATGCCATTTTACTTTTTCTAATGACAGACATATTTCAGGTCTTGAATTATCATCAAATGAAACTGGCACCTCTGTCATGAAGGTTGGCGGTTTGGCAGAAGCATATAAAACCCTAAAGGAAATGCTCATGTGGCCGTCCACTTACCCAAACCTGTTCAGCAAAATCAAGTTGAGGCTTCGATCTGGTGTTCTGCTGTTTGGCCCTCCTGGTTGTGGCAAAACACTCATTGCAAACTCTATTGCCAAGAATTGTCAGCTGAACTTCATTTCTGTGAAAGTGAGTACTGCACTGTTTTAGTCAACAGATTTCAGGATCAATTCGAGAAGCAACAGTTTCATGATATTAAGAGACAATATTTTTTCTAGTTCTTTCAAGGAACTTCTGTTAGGGAATAGTAATAGCTAGATTGTAATATATCAACAGAGGAAATACCTAACTCCATGAAATTAAAAGCTGGTGTAAATGTATTCATGATGATTAGGATGATGAATCAGTAACACCCTAGTCTGTTCGTGATAATGCTGCTCTCCTGCTTAGAATAACTCTGTAATATTGTAGTATGGTAGTTACCCGTTGAGAATAAGTCTGTAATCTTGTAGTATGCTAGTCACACGTTGAGAATAAGTCTGTAATATTGTAGAATGCTGGTTTCTTGTTTAGAATAAGTCTGTAATCTTGTAGAATGGTTATGAAATTACTTTTAAAAAAATACTGTATAACAAGCTTGTCAGTACAGTATTATAATTTTGTTGTGTATTATTACAGGGCCCTGAGCTACTTTCCAAGTATATTGGAGCCAGTGAACAAGCTGTTAGAGATGCTTTTGAAAGGTAATAACTTTGGTTAAATCATTTGAATTGCAGTATTTTTAATTATGAGTTACATGCTCATTATGACATATCAGCGCAGACTTTCAACTCTAAAATATAAAAAGACTATGATTAATTTCATGTAAACTGCAGAAGTCTCTTATGGAATTTTGTAAAGTCCACAAGTCAACCTTTGATAAAATTACCAACAGAGCTTCCAGTGCCAAGCCGTGCGTCCTGTTTTTCGACGAGTTTGAGTCCATAGCCCCACGTCGTGGGCATGATAGCACTGGTGTAACTGACAGAGTAGTGAACCAGTTGTTAACTCAGATGGATGGCGTAGAAGGACTCTCTGGGGTTTACATTCTAGCAGCTACATCTAGACCAGATTTGATAGATCCAGCTCTTCTTCGACCAGGTACCTGTATTTTAAACTTAACAGTAATTTTGTGTTTATATTCTGACTCATTGTTTTCATTTTAATGACATACGCAGTATTATTCTGTAGGGATTGGGGAGGTGCAATAAAGTACTTTACATTTCTTTGAAATCTTACCTTTTTTCCGCAGGTCGGCTTGATAAGTGTGTATTTTGCCCTATGCCTACACTCTCAGACAGAGAAGAGATTTTAAGAATCCTCAGTGAAGATGTTGAACTAGGGGAAGAAATTGATTGGGCAGACTTTGCAAGGGATACTGAAAACTACACTGGTGCAGACTTGCAAAGTCTTCTTGCTACAGCACAAATTTTAGTGGCTCAAGAGGCATTAGGAGAAGCTCTATACAAGGGAGTAATCCAACCTGACAGGAAACCAGATCATGAAAGAAATGGATTAACCTATTTTTGTGATGAAAACTCGGATCAAAAGACTCAAGGACCCTCGCTTGAAAAGGATGTGCTTCAAGTTGTGATAGAGAAAGAAAAGTGCAAATATATACCTGATAATGTTCAAGATAACTATGCAAATATGAAAGAGACTGAATCAAAAAATTCGTTATGTAGTTCTCACAATTGTGAAGGTCTTGTTGATGAAGAAAGTGAACAATCCGAAACGCAGATCTTTAAAGTTTACAAAAGGCATCTTGAAATTGCCCTAAAAGAAGTGAAGCCTTCTGTCACAGTGGCAGAAAGAAAAAAATATGAGCAATTGTATTCAAGTTTTCATAAGTCACGGGAAGGAAATTTTGGAAAACAGAGTCCGGGAAAAAGAGCTACATTGGCGTAGAATTATTTCTAAGTTTTTGTGAACTAAGAGGGAACTGACTAATATTAATATTTAAAATATCTTTATGATAATGCTCTAGCTCCTGTATATAATTTTATTTGTAATACCTGTTTATTCCTATAAATAATACATACCTTTGACCATTAATAGGAGGATGATTTCAGTGAAGTTGAAAACGGCAGTTGTGCTTTTTAACGAGGTAAACAATGCAGGCTCGCAAGCAAGCGCTATCTTCACTTTGACTTCTGCCACCAGATTAATAGACGTACTTCACGGCGGTCCTGATAAAATTTCTAATCTGTCTTTCTTTTTCAGATTATTTAATCCTTGGTCAGATATGAAAGTGTGTCATCCCAGCAAACCTGGTAAGGGCTGGGGCTGGTAGATGAGCAAGCCTGAAGTCAACTCCTATCAACTTTGTATCTGCTGCGGGGCCATAACTGTATTCAGGAATCCAGTCTGTTCTGGGTGTAGGGAGTGGGCTACGGTGCAGTGGTGTGTGTTTGCAATGAAGAGAAAGTAGTTTAAGAAAGTTTGTTCGGACTCAGTCATTGGCACACTCAAGCTGATGACCAAGAGACTCTCTAGCTTCTTTATCCTCCATTGGGTTCGAAGACTGCCGTACCTTTCCCTCAGTTAGTTCTTTGAGTTTTCCAGTGGCTGCATTGGATGATGTTCCGTGTAAGGACCTGGACCTAGGTGTGCCATATGCCCCACCCTTGGAATCGATGGTGTCCTTTCTGCGAAGGAACTGAAGGTTCTAGCACCCACTAGATCTCGGGAGTCTTCCCTCCCTGTTACTACTCCCATCCTGCTCGCAGAGGAGAAATTTAAGGTGATGCCCCTGGAGATGTCCTTGATTGTTGTTGCCGACGAGTCACTGCTGGTTGCTGAGTGCATGTTTGCTGCCAAATACTTGAGCTTGGTGAAGGAAAAACTTGGTTGCTTTCCTTCACCTGCTTCATCTGTTCCTGCAACTTCCTTTTCCCTCTGCTGAGAGCTGTGTCCCACTAAGAAGAGTTCTCAGAAGCACAGTACAACCGATCTGGATTAGTCTCTTTCCAAGAAGGTGTCGTGGGAGTAGCGGCATTGTACCGAAACCTTCCTCTAAGGCAAGTGTCGAGATAAGAGGTTCAATGGCCAATGCCATTGACTCAAGGGGCAAGTCATACAAGGAGTACTGTACAGGTTCTATTTAATCTACACTCTAGTCCCTCCTGGCTAGAGACATTCCTGGGACTCCATTTCCATACAAGAGAACATTCTGATGGACAATGAAAGCTGCCGCAAAGACCTCTAACACTGACTTTACCCGAGACGAACAACAAACTCCTTTCCCATGCATACGTGCAAAGATTTTTGGTTGTTCTATGTGTTCTGTTGACTTAGAGGACATGTGTGTAATTTCAAATAGTAATCCATCTCACTGGCAGAAAGTACTATCCTACAGGGAGTCGAGTAACAGTTCAAAGTCCAGTCTTTGGACTGTCTACCGTTCCTCAAGTGTTCACATGAGTGGTCACTCTAATCCCAGCTTGTTATCATTTTAACGGGATTGCGATAACTCGACAATTGGTTCTGGTGTCTTTGAAGAGATGGTCACTTTGAGATTGGGACAATCATCTTATCTTTTACCATGATAAGGGGATTGTGATCAATCTGCTGAGATTGGGTATTATGCCTAAGAAATGGATGGAGTATCAAGGAATGTTGATAGATACAGCAGCAGCAAGTTTTCCCATAAGACAATGGCATCAACAGACTGAGAGGTGATGCAACCATTCCCAATTGAACAACAACCAGCAAGGCAGTGGTAACATCTTTTAGGACACCTTTTGTCGTTAGAGAAGCTAGTACTGTACCTCACAATTGCCTCCACCAGAGATCACTTCAATGTTGTCTAAAGCAACACTGGTCAGCAGCCTCCGGTCCTTTTCACCTTCAGGTTCCAATAAAACAAGAAGTGATGGACGATCTTCTGTGGTGACAAGAATGAAAACCTTACCAGAGAGCTTAAACTAGATTTTCCACCTCCAGAAGATGCTGTTGTTCACTGTCGTGTCAAAGGAAGGGCGGTTGGAAGCACACATGAGGAACAAGACTTCCTTGGGACGGTGGTCCGAAGATGAAAGTTGCTTGTATATCAACCTGCTGGAAATGCAAGCTGCTCAGCTAACCCTGCTGTCTTTCCAACAGAATTTGATAGGGCACTCGGTAACGAAAGTTGTACGAGTGATCGCTACCGTAGTAGCTTTCAAATCAACAAGCAGGGAGGGGCGGTGTGTTAATCCCTTTGCAAATTGGCAAAGCAGGGAGACAGTTGGGTGTGTGTCGCTATGCAGTAGAGCTGTCAACAAGGTACATTCCAGGCAAGAGGAATGTCCTAGCATACTCTCTCAGCAGCAGTTAGTAGGATCAAAGTAAGCCCTGCTTCCCTATGTTGTGGAGAGGCTTCTTGCTCATTGGGTTTCCCAACGATAGACTTGTCCACAACCTGCCGGACCAAGAAGCTGCCGGTGTTTTTTTTTTACAACAGTTCCAGACCCAATTGCTGCATTAGGAGATGCATTCCAACATCCCTGAGACAAGTCCACCCTTTTGCCCGACACATTAAATACTCTGCAAACTATTGATCTATTGATGACTGAATGCCAGGCTAACCCTGATTGCTCCCAATTGAACCCAAGCAGAATGGTTTTCATTCTTGCTGGTTCTCCTGGTAGTAGTATAGATACAAGTACCCCAATGGTCCGGAAGGTAGGAGTCTAAGAGTTGCCAGACAGCCTTCACCACCCTCTTCTTGAGGAAGTAAACCTACAAGGCCTTGAACACATTCTCCTTAGGACCTGTGGTAGCTGCTCAACAAGTTGTGTAGCGAGCATAGTTCCTTCATGGGACTAGAAGCATCTTGTCTTAGCAGTCACTGCATAGCTCAAGTCCAAGAATGACATAATGTTTTGCTCTATTTTGTTTCTTCTTTTGCCTACTTGGGGTTCTAGCATTCATGCTATTATGGAGCTGGGTCAGACAAGCAATACAGCACCTTTGTTTTACATTGGTTTGTATTGAAGTACAGTATTTATCCCATCCTTCTTTACAAGGGGAAGGATAGAGAAAATCTATGAATTCCCATTAATCATATAATGCCACTACATTTGAGTGCAGAATCCTGTAGGATTTAGATTCTCCCAAGTACAACCACTAGACCCTAGTGAAGGCTTAGCCTAACACCGACATCTCTATGCTCAAATAGTTAGGAATTTAAACAGGAGTCATGACTTTTGCTCCCATACAGAAACAAAGCACTGTATATCGACACTCCAGGGTCAGTAAAACCAGCCAGGTCGAAGGTTTTTATCATGTATAGGAACAAATCACAATATATTTTAGTTGATTTGTATTTTTCCTAACTATACAAACTTGAGAACTTTAAGTTGCATTGCCCACCTCAACCAAAAGTCAAAGCATAAGTAGCGCTACCTCTGTCGGGTGGGCGGGCTTCCCCCGCCACCCAGCTTTGTTTGCCTTGTTTAAAAGCTTAATGGCCATTTTCAGCTTTGCTGAAGTTATATTCCTATCATAGGTCTCAGGTTTGTATGATTAGGAAAAATACAAATTACTTAAAGAATTTGTTATATATGTTGTTTTTTACTTTGTTACATTTGTGATGCTTTGTTTTGTTGAAGGAATTGAAGAGTCTACCAATATAATTCCAAATCTTTCCTTTATATCCTTTCTTTATTTTAAGCATTTTGTGTCTAGTGAACTTCCAAGGTTTGCTTCATCTTTTTTAATTATTTTTTTCCACTTCCATTCATTATGTAACCAATAAGTGAAAAATGTAAAGAAACAATAACATTACTAATTGGTGATTCTTGTCCACAGAATGCAATATGAACAGTACATATAATGTACAGTATTCCTACATACACTGCACATAACAAATCCTTACTTAACTTGACACTATATGCTTGACAAACTTGTGGGAGATGCTTTTGCAATGAAGGATGCCGAGAGAATGAAGCAGTTAGCCAGAGAAGTGGCATTATGCAGGATACAAAATGGCACCAAGGCTGGGTGGAAAGAAGTGTGGGTGGTTTGAAAAGGTTGGATGCGAAACAGTCTTAACTCCGAAGTTCTGGGAAAAAGTGAAACTATATTATGCAGATCTTAGTACCATGGAATATCAAAACCCAAAATGACAGGGAGCTGACTATACTGTACAGTATAAATTCAGAAGGATGGAAGGTCTCCCAATAGTTCACGATAACAGGTGTAAGTCCTTCTCCATCACTTCTTTTCATGAGGCTTATATAGAGGGCATCAGGATGTCTGGCTTCTTTGGCCTGTGAGGGCTCGGCACTTCAGGTCTGAGCACCTTAGACTTTTTATTAACACTGGCAGAACCCCTCATTGAATCCCACTTAAATGCATATTTATTTGAACAACGTATCCTATACAAGGATATAAGTTCTCCTTTGACTAAGTACAGTACCATTTATACTTGATATGGGTCAAATCTAATGCCTGGGACATCTCCATGTTCAGACCATTAGGAGGTTGGTAGGATTATCACCTCTGCTCCTTCAGAGGACTAGATGCTCTGACGTTTTAAGGAAAAGTTAAACTAGACAAAATTTGGTTCGTAGGTACTTCATCTCCCATAAGGATGAGTCTCCTATTAACACTGGTGTTCCCAGCCTTGACAGAATTATGGCTAATTTTTTTATGATGAGCAATGTCGTCATGTGTGAACCGACATACGTTGACGTTCCGGAAAGGAACTAACAAAGGAATAAAGAAACAAACTTAAAATTGTATTAAAAGCTGAAAAAATTTATAAATAGCCACATGAAAGTCGGATTCTCAATGGGTTAAAGGGCAAAGGTTTATATTTGTGTATTTTACCGAACTATACAAAGCTAAGCTCTTTAAATTATAGACTTCTCAGCTCAACTATCAGACAACTCCCAGACTGATGGATGGGTGGGTAGGTTTAACGGCCAACCGCCGGTAGTTTTAAATAACTTGTTAAATTTTTCACAGCTGTTCAAGCTTTTGTGAAGTCGTAATTCTATGACTTAGGTTTGTATAGTTATAAAAAAATCAAATAATTTTTAAAATATGTGATTTTGAAAGGAATACAAGGTCATTGGATTTTATTTTTGGTTGACATAGAGGAATCAGATAACACAGGCAAATGAAGACCAAGTATGTATTGAGCACACAGTAAGCATAGAGCACTGTAACTATACATAGTCTGCACTTCATTGTAAAATACTGTTGCGACTAGCTAAGCTAGTACATAACACACTAGAAACTTTTACAGATTTTTAAATGAATATTGTATTGCCCTTTATTTCCTCAGAACTTACCTTATCTACTGTATTTATGTATATTTACAGGTGGCCATTGTCCTGAACAAAAATGACAGTGCAATGACTCGTGGAGCCAATGAATTGCTGAATGTGATGCGTCTTGGCGACCTAAAAGAATATGTGACACAAGATATAGTTACTTTTGAAGTCAGTGCTTTAGCAGGCAAAGGCTTACGTCCTCTACTGAAATGGATTAAGGGAGAAAAGTGAGCTGGAACAAACTTTTCTTAATAAAAATTAATCTTAATAAGTTTCTCTTTCTTTTCATACCTTGAAAAACAATTGGAATAAAATGTGCTTACACCACAAATAATCAAAATAAACAAATGAAATGGCTTGGTTAATGAAGCTTTTCTTAAAGATTAAAGTACAACTAGTTTTGGATCCAGATTCCTGTCTAAGTAATAGTTCAAATGTAACTATAGTACTGTACTAAGATATTAGCTTCCCCAGCAAGCACAGCCATTAGTTGGCCGACATCTCTTTAGCCTTCTTGAACTTCAAAAGATTCAGGAAGGTCTGAACCTCTTTCCTAGAGCATATTTGGAAAATAACTTGGACAGCGGAGATTTCTCTAGATTGATGAGAAACTCCAATTTCATAAGAAGGGACACAAGCTTTTTCTGGAATTCTATAAGAACTTCTCTCATTGTCTCCAGCTGTAGCCAATCATCCAGATACTAAAGGACCATTATCGCTTGGAGATAAAACTATGATACTGGTGCTATGACTTCCATAAAGACCTGTGTGGTTGGCTTTGAGCTGAAGCAAGCTCTTGAATTGAAACCCCTTGCTTTCACAAACAAACATAAGATACCTCTTCATAACTGAATGTAGGCATGAAAATATGCATAAGACAGGTTTACTGAGAACATCCAATTGCCTTTTCTTATTACTGCTAGGACTCTCATTGGTGTATTAATGGAGAACCAAGTCACTAACAAGAACTTTAGTCTGGACACATCTAGTCCCAGCTGCCAGCCTCCTAATGGATTGGCAACTAGAAACTAGTCTTAATAAATTCTCTGTTGTAACCTTCTCCAACTCCTGCATTAGAGCATGACAGGTCTCCACTGCCCTTTTACAACTGAAGGACAATGGGGTGATGAGAAAAAAATGGGTAGTGGAGAGAGAGAGAGACAGTAGTAGAAAGCCTTCTCGCAGTAGTTGCATTAGTCTCGGTTATCCAAGTGTAAATATCTTCCTGTACCAGTAGCTGAACTCCCAGGCTCTGGGTAGCTGACGACATCAGGTCTTTTTCTTACTAAATAGCTTTGTTTCCTGCCTGATCTAGCACAAAAAAGTCTGTGAGACCCCTGGGAGGGTTACATTCTCCTTGCTGGGATTATCCTTTCAACAGGGTCGTATAGAGAACTGGATTATTTCCAAGCAATGGTCTACGTATAGATTGCTCTTGCCTTACGAGAAATTTTGTTTCTTGAGGAAACCTGATTCATCACCCTCCAAGCCTATCAGAATCTAGGATTAGGCCTGTATGATTAATAACATGAGGTCATGCTTCTGAATTACCAAGAATGGAAATTAGGCTCCCTCTTCTTCAGGATTAAATTTACGAAAGTATGAGCTAACTCTACATATCAAATAGAGAGAAAATTACTTAAATCTCCATAAAAAATCATAACTATAGGCCTACTTTTACATGGATGGTTGAGGAAAATGAGGAAAATGTTCAAACACCTATAAGGAGATTAAAATGTCATATTCATGTCTGAAATTCACAAAATAATATAATTACTAAAATGGCAAACTTCTCATATTTCACAAATGTCTGGTTTAGACAAACATGAATAGGGAACAAAGGCATAAAATGTAAACATTATAGTATTGCATCACCCCCATATATAAAAAGGTGTATCTTCATAACTAAAGAAAGGAAACAAAAAATAATACTTTACGTAAATTTTCATTAAACAATCGTGAACACTAACAAGATAATAAATATGTACATGCCTAGACTCCACTTCATCTCGACACAAATGACGTCTATGTTCTAGAAATTGTGAGGGCGATCTGGATTATTAGGTTCAAAAAGCTTGGGGTCTTTCAAGAATTTCACATCCTTCATCATTATAGCCATGTAACCTGCAAAGAAAAATGAGCTAAATGAAATTGATATCTAAGAAATGAAGAACATATCAAATCTGAATGGGCTACCTACATAAAGTAAAGGTTAGGAGGTTGCACAGATAGACAGCTAGAAGGAGGTAAAGAAGACACAGGAGGGATAATTATTATTATCATGACTAGTTAAGCTACAACCCTAATTGGAAAAGACGAATGCTACAAGCCCTAGGGCTACAACAGTGAAAATAGCCCAGTGATGAAAGGAAATAAGGAAATAAATAACTATATGAGAAGTAATGAATAAAGAATATATCTTAAGATTAATAACATTAAAATAGATTTGTCATATATAAACTATGAAGAGAGACTTATGTAAACCTGTTCAACATTAAAAACCTTCACTCTAAGTTTGAACTCCTGAAGGCCATAGAGAATTTGGTCAGGACCATTATTTTGTTCAATACAAAAAAATCCAGTAAAACCCTGGGCCCTGATCCACAACTTTCTCAATAACTTTTTTCCCTGGAGTTTTTGAATGTCTGATCAATGAAACTTCCAGTGTTGAGATCAAACAATATCGTTAATGTTATTAATGTTTTTAAAATATTTTATTCTAATTGTTTGTTACTTCTTTATCGTTTTTTCCCCTTATTTCCTTTCCTCGCTGGGCTATTTTTCCCTGATGGAGCCCTTGGGCTTACAGCATCTTGTTTTTCCAACTAGGGTTGTAGCTTAACTAGTAATAATAATAATATGAATAGCAAATACCTCCAACAATGTCATAGAACAAACTTATGTTAGTGACAACAAAACCTATCCATGAATACAGTACTAACAGTAGAAGCTCAATTAAGTTTTAATCTTATCACAAGTATATTTTGCTTAATAACATCCCAAAAGAAATAGCTTTTGTAAATTTAATACCAATTGGTTCATAAAGAACATTGCATTATTAGCTGTTAACATATTTTCCTTTGTTTCTTAATTAAACGAGTCTTTTCATTCAATCAAATATCCTTAAAAACAAAAGCTGAATTAACCTTTTCTGTACACTGCACTTTCACTGATCTGTAGTACTGTAGTACAATGAAAATGAAGGGAGCTGGAAATTATTAAATTTTGGAAGGTCAAGGTCACGATCAAGCAAAATGTTCAATACACGTAATCAGCCATGAGTTTGGACATCGTTGTCACAGACACTTCAAACTTGGTTCATGTCTGAGTGTATGAAAAACCACACCAATTAATACATGTTACGGTCAAAAGTCAAGGTCAAGGTCAAGGTCGAGAAATAAGCTGCCGCGGTAGAGCTCTACGCTCTACTGAGTGCCCCTATAGTTATAGCTAAATTCTGTACCTGTCAATGAGAATTGGCTGTCCTAA
Source organism: Palaemon carinicauda (assembly GCF_036898095.1). Taxonomy (NCBI): domain Eukaryota; kingdom Metazoa; phylum Arthropoda; class Malacostraca; order Decapoda; family Palaemonidae; genus Palaemon; species Palaemon carinicauda. The sequence goes on along the minus strand of NC_090733.1, from coordinate 135,739,111 downwards.
ATCACAACACAAAATGATAATGATGTTATATTAATTAAAAAAATCAAAATAATGATCTATCAGCTATGCAAATGCCTGTTCTATTGGAAAATAAATAAGACTGAGCCATTACCAGTTGAAGAATTAAATACATACTCTATGTAGCCAATAGCCACTATCATATACTGTCTAGTAAGCATAAAATAAGTACAGTATCATTAGTTGTGAACTATCAACCTAGGGACACCATCTTAAAGTCATATAAAAAAATGTTTATGTGGAAAGAATTTTGCCCTGCAAGATAATAGCCACTCTTTGCTCAGATTTCATACTAAAGTTTGAATCAACAGTTTACCTAATAGAGATATGAGCTTTTAAAATGGCCCTATATGGATATCAAAATCAATCTAAAACACTAACCCTACCATATTTGGCATGATGTTTTAATAACTAAACCCAAAAGTTTAGTAAGAGAAACAAGTAATTGAGAGAGGAAGACCTTAAACAGAACATGTGAAAAAACAAGGTACCAATACTAATAAATCTGAAATAGTATTAAGAGGCATAGGTTGCACCATTTGTGGCCTAATGAGAATAGAAAGCAAACAGGCATACAGTACTGTGTATACAAGTTAAATACAGTACTGTGTATACAAGTTAAATACAGTACTGTGTATGCAAGTTAAATACAGTACTGTGTATGCAAGTTAAATACTGTACTCTGTCTTTAAAATTTCACAAATTACATTACATCCAGTCTTTTATTTTCTTTTATATAACTCAAACGATAAGTAATCCAGATTCATGTACAGTATCCTTCAAGGGTACTCGAGCGCAATCCAACTCAAACGATAAGTAATCCAGAATCACGTACAGTATCCTTCAAGGGTACTCGAGCGCAATCCAACTCAAACGATAAGTAATCCAGAATCACGTACAGTATCCTTCAAGGGTACTCGAGCGCAATCCAACTCAAACGATAAGTAATCCAGATTCACGTACAGTATCCTTCAAGGGTACTCGAGCGCAATCCAACTCAAACGATAAGTAATCCAGATTCACGTACAGCATCCTTCAAGGGTACTCGAGCGCAATCCAACTCAAACGATAAGTAATCCAGATTCACGTACAGCATCCTTCAAGGGTATTTGAGTACAACAAAACAAGTAATGAATATCTCACCTGCCTCTCTACTAATAGCAATTTCTTTCTCCAAAAGTTCTTGTTGTCTTCTACATAATCGGGTTATATGTCTTCCATAGACCCTTCCTGTGTATGGCGATATAAATTGGGAGAGCAACCGGGGATTTTTGTAGTCTAAGTGGATATTGTGCTTACATAATATGCACTGAACTCGCTCTTCTTCGTATGGATTTGGCATTTCAACAGGCTGGAAAATCAAAATTAGTTGTATAATGGAAAACAATTTAATTATAACTTCAACAATGGTATTTTTTATATGAAATCACCAACACCCACCTATTATTTTACTGCATTGCCCTATCAACAATTATAAATTTGAAAAACTTTACTAGTACAAACTTAGGCTAATATATACTAATTCTTTCCATCAATACAGAGGTACTCATCATTTATTTATTTCCTTTCCTCACTGGGCTAATTTTCCCTGTTGGAGCCCTTGGGCTTATAGCATCTTGCTTTTCCAACTAGGGTTGTAGCTTGGCTAGTAATAATAATAATAATAATAATAATAATAATAATAATAATAATAATAATACATAATTCTTCCAATCAATACAAAGCATTTAGGAAACTAATTTATTCTTTTTTATTTGGTAAAAATGTAGGACAGTTACCCAAAAATTTATTTGCATCAAACTTTGCTTGGCTACATGGGTTAAGTGTTATGAATTGTAAACTATGATTGTTACATGTGACCAAAAATGTTAGTAAATTACCATCATTGAAATATAATTACAGAATCAACAATTAACTTATTGCAAATATTCATAAAATAAGCTCCATGCATTGTCAGCTATGAATTGCCAACAATTTTAAACATTTTTTGCAGTTATCAAATTTTTTTTAGATGTGTTACATTATTAAAATCAAATCTATGATAGCTGAGTATATACAAACAATAAGATAAACAGTTAAGATTCTATTATCAACACATCATACAATAAGGAACTAGCAAATGAAACATGGAATTATTGGAATATTACTACAGTATACTGTAGTGTAATACAGTATACAAACTATTCTACGAATATGCATGGCAGTAAGAGCGCAACAACTCAGACTTGCTTTTATAAACAAATGTAAACCTAGATTCTAATTATTTCTATGAATCTACTCTGAAATATAGAGCAAGTCTCTCTAAAAGCTGCTTAAATGATGCTGTCTACCATAAGAATAAAAATTGTCCCTGCTTTCTTTCCTTGTAGTAGACCTACTCCTTAAGTGAAATATTTTCTTTCCTTGTAATAGGCCTCCTTCCCACGTAAAGTACTGTATCAAGTTAACCTGGTGTTTGATGGCAATTATTTGCGTGTGGGTTTACTATACTGTAGTTCCTCTATCTTTTTATTTCTCTCGTCCTATTTACTTTTTCAAACCTTTGTTCTACCTGGCCTCAAGATAGTTTTTTTTCAGTGATTTAGGGACTTATTTGATACAAATTAAAAGAGGATGTTTTCAGGAATTTCTCTGAATGCATGTGAAGATTGTTCTAAGGATTTATTGCAAGGGAATCATGATCCTCCTTCTCTTTGTCTAGTCCCTGGGGCATGATTGTGATTCGAATAACTGTTGTGATGAATGTTAGTCGCTAACAGTTCCTCTCCTGAATAACTGTTGTGAGGAATATTAGCATGTTCAGTTAGTAGCAAACGTAAAAGGAAATTAATGTTCAGTTCAGGGGAAAATACAAAAAAGACTAGACTGGTGGAATACAATGAAGATGATAAAACCACTCAAGTTATTAATGAGCTTTTTGGGGCTGATAGTAGGAAGCTTCATAAGCTCTAATAATTTTGTTTTACTTCTATAGAGAAGCTTGCTTGATGGGTCAGTTAAAGATGAAGGATTTTCAGTTTCATTACCTTCAACCAGTGAAATGGTGGGACAATGCTCCTCATTCAACCAAAACCATCATTAGACTTAAGGGTTCCAAACATCTTTTTTCATGGATGCTTCACAAGAAGGATGAGATGCAACCATATATTATCTTCATCGCTAAGGAAAGTTGTTGAATAATAAACTATCAACTGCATAACACTTCTTCACCCAAGGGGTTAATTACTGTTCTGCAATTTGTTCAGTGTACTTTCCTCTTGGTAAGGGTAGAAGAGACTCTTTAGCTATGGTAAGCAGCTCTTCTAGGAGAAGGACACTCCAAAATTAAACCATTGTTCTCTAGTCTTGGGTAGTGCCATAGCCTCTGTACCATGGTCTTCCACTGTCTTGGGTTAGAGTTCTCTTGCTTGAGGGTACACTCGGGCACACTATTTTTTCTTATTTTTTTTTTCTTCCTCTTGTTTTTTTGAAATGGTGTGTTGGGCAGGCTTAATAGAAGGGTCATGGATGCCTGGTGGTTTATCAAGAGGTTGTCTTTTCCTTTTTCTGATTTTTTCTTCTCAAAACCATCCTTACTGTCCTCCCTTCAGTTGAAGTGGCTATCCTGGAGGGTATTTAGCCTTGCATGGTGTATCGGCTCCTCCATGTTGACCAGTTTTTCCGACTTTTTACTATAGTCTATGGGTATCATCAATCACTTTTTTAATTATTCTGTACATATTGTTTTTGTTATAATTCTTGTTAATCTAGTTTTTAAGTATGATGTCTCTTTTTTATTTCTATTAATTCTTATGCTGTCTGGAGACATTGAGCAAAATCCGGGACCAGTACGTCCTAGATTTCGTCAATGTCGTCTTCTGTATTGCAATATTCGTGGTCTTCATGCAAATATCCAAGACCTTACAGTTGCGTCCAGACAGTATGATATTCTTTTGTGCTCAGAAACTTTGGTTTCTAATATGAGGCACTCATCTGAGCTCCTTATAGCTGGTTTTAAGAAGCCAATAATGCTGAAACGTGATGCCATTCCTAGGGCCAGGGGAATGGCGGTGTATATTAGGACCGAGTACCCTGCTTCTCATAAGTCCTGCTATCAATGTGGATGTCATGAGATTCAGGTAATAAAAGTTTGTGGCAGGCATAACAACTTTTATTTGTGTTCGATCTACCGGAATCCAGACATGGATGATTCTATCTTCGATTGTCTTCTTACCATTATGGCTAAGATACAAGAAGATGATAGAAAGGCTTCTTTTGTCTTTGTTGGTGATTTTAATGCTCACCATAGGGAGTGGTTAAGTTCTATCTCTCCTACCGATCGCCATGGCTTAAGAGCTTTAGACTTTGCCTCTGAATCAGGCTGTGAGCAAATCATAAATGAAGCTACTCACAGGTCTGGTAATTGCTTGGACCTCGTATACACTGACTCCCCTGGCGTTATAACTAGTAAGGTTGGTTCTCCAGTCGGGACTTCTGATCATGCCTTGATTTCATTATTAGTGAAGACTGAGCAGCCTGTCCCTGATATATCATATTCCTGTAAAATTTATATGAAATCCCAAGCAGACTGGAATGGGATTTTGCATGATCTTTTGTCCTTGAATTGGTCACAATTATATAATAGTGTAGATCCTGTTGTCTCTTTGAATGAGAATCTAGTCAACATAATTGATAGGCGTATCCCTTCTCGTGTGCTAAGGTACCGAATGAAGGACAAACCGTGGTTCAATGATGATTGTAGACGTGCTTATTTGGAGAAGCAGGAGGCCTATCACCTTTGGAAGGGTAACAGATCAGATTTGACCTGGAACAACTATACTCAGCTTCGAGCTTTTGCTCAGAGAGTTTATGCCTCAACTGAAAAGGAGTACAATTTAATCATAAAAGAAACACTTTCTGGTACAACTCAGGAACATAAATGGTGGTCTACCCTTAAATCTGCACTCTTTGGTGTAGATGCAACAGTTCCTCCTTTACTTAAACCAGATGGCTCAGTCACTCACTGTCCAAAGGAAAAGGCAACCCTTTTGGCTGATGTTTTTGACAGTAAACAGAGTAATGAAAAACTTGAACTTCCTCATTCCTGTTTTCCTGAGGCTAAACTAACTAGTTTAGCTTTTCGATCTCGTGAGATTAAAGCTCTGTTGATGGACCTTGATGCTTATGGAGGTGTAGACCCAAATGGTATTTTTCCTTTGTTTTTTATAAAGACAGCAGATTTCTTAGCTCCAAAGTTATCTGTTATTTTGCGCAAGTTAGCAAGAAGAGGAGCTTTTAGCACTTGTTGGAGAATTGGTAATGTTACTCCTCTATGTAAATGTGTTTGTGGTAGCTCAAGTCCCTCTGATTACCGCCCAATTTCCATAACTCCCATATTATCTAAAGTTTTTGAACGTCTTCTGGCAAAACGTCTTAATAGGTTTGCTGAAGGTAATCATCTATTCCCTAGTTTGCAATTTGGTTTTCGTAAAGGCCTTGGAGCATGTGATGCCCTTCTTACAATCTCCAATGCAGTACAGAAATCCCTTGATTGTGGTCGGGAAGTTCGTATGATTGGCCTTGATTTTAGTTCTGCCTTTGACCGTGTTAATCATGAGGCCCTTGTTTTCAAACTGAAACAGTTGGGAGTGGGTGGGTCATTTCTTAGCATTATTATTGATTTTTTAAGTAGTAGATCTCAAAGAGTAGTTGTTGATGGGCACCATAGTGAGTGTAGGAATGTGATATCCGGTGTTCCACAGGGTAGTGTTCTTGGCCCATTACTTTTCATTCTATATACACATGACATGTGGTTTGGCCTAGAAAATAAGCTTGTTGCATATGCAGATGATGCTACTCTCTTTGCATCAATTCCATCCCCTGAATGTAGATCTGGGGTTGGTGAATCCCTTAATAGAGATTTAGCTAAAATTAGTGCATGGTGCAAGTTATGGGGTATGAAGTTGAATCCTAACAAAACTCAAAGTATGATTGTAAGTAGGTCAAGGACAGTGGCTCCTCAACATCCGGATCTCAGTATTGATAATGTTTCTTTAAATTTGTATGACTCTTTCAAAATTTTAGGTGTGTTTCTCGATAGCAAATTTACTTTTGAGAAACATATAAGGTCTGTGTCTTCTTCAATTGCACAAAAAATTGGCTTATTGAGAAAGTCTTTTAAGATATTTGGTGATCAATCTATTCTGAAGAAGTGTTTTAATTCTTTTATTCTACCTTGTTTTGAGTATTGTTCTCCTGTCTGGTCTTCAGCTGCTGATTCTCATCTTAATTTGTTGGACAGAAACTTACGGTCTATTAAATTTCTTATTCCTGATCTAGATATTAATCTCTGGCACCGTCGTTCAATTAGTTCATTATGCATGTTGCATAAGATTTTTCATAACTCTGACCATCCTTTACATTCAGATCTCCCTGGACAATTCTATCCTGTTCGTAATACTAGGCAGGCAGTTAATTCTAATAGCCAGGCCTTCTCCATCACGAGGCTCAATACTATACAGTACTCTAGAAGTTTTATTCCAGCTGTTACCAAGTTGTGGAATGATCTTCCTAATCGGGTTGTTGAATCAGTAGAACTTCAAAAGTTCAAAGTGGGAGCAAATGCTTTTTTGTTGACCAGGCGGACATGAGTCTTTTTATAGTTTATATATGACATATTTGTTTTTGACGTTGTTAGTAGTTTGTATATGACATATCTGTTATGACGTTGTTACTTTTTTTAGAATGATTTATTGTTAATTTGTTCTCTTCAGTTATTTATTTCCTTATTTCCTTTCCTCACTGGGCTATTTTTCCCTATTGGAGCCCCTGGGCTTATAGCATCTTGCTTTTCCAATTAGGGTTGTAGCTTGGATAGTAATAATAATAATAATAATAATAATAATATTATTGTTCATTGGTTACTTTCCTCTTGGTAAGGCTAGAAAAGACTCTTTAGCTATGTTAAGCCGCTCATCTAGGAGAAGGACACTCCAAATTGAGTCGTGCCATAGCCTCTGTACCATGGTCTTCCACTGTCTTGGGGTAAAAGCTCTCTTGCGTTAGGGTATGCTCAGGCACACTGTTCTATATTAATTCTCTTTCTCCTTCTCCTTTTTATAGCTTAAATAGAAAGATATATTCTAATGCTATTACTGTTCTTAAAATACATTTATTGTTCATTACTTCTCCAGTAGTTTTCTTATTTCCTTTCCTCACAGGGATATTGTTTCCCTGTTGGAGCCCATGGGATTATAGCATCCTGTTTTTCCAACTAGGAATGTAGCTTAGCTAGTAATAATAATAATGTAACTTGCCTGGAACTCTTAATAGTGCTCAAAGCCCTAAACGCAGACAGTGTGTGTACTCAATCCGCAACGAGACCGCGCACTGGTTAAGCATGGGTTAAAACTCCTCTACCAGGTATGGAGACACCTTTCTGGTCTGGGTTGGTTCTCGTAACTATATCTCTCATGCGATTCCTGTAGATCAGTCTTCCTGGACTTCAATTTCTTCTTCTTAAAAGTTGCAGTGTCTGAAGAATCTAATAAAGACAAGGCAGAGGAGGAGGAAGAACCAGAAGAGGAGTGGGCACACCTTTTCTGCTAGCTTTCTTCATGGCGAAGGTCTTGGAAAACTAGCAGGTTCCATGCCCCTCAGTGCCTCCACAGGTAAAACAGGAGTAGGGAAGACACCGCAGGAGAAGCCTCAGAAGTCCTGGTAGAGGTAAAAAATTCTTCTCCCATTGACAGAGTAACAGCGATGACAAAGGAGCATCAATTTCTTTTATGTTTATGGTGTTTTCATATACTGTAGCCATGTATAGTAAGGGGATGACTGCAAATAGTCTTGCCCCTTGCAAAAGGAACAAGGATGATTAAATTAATGGCAGATTTGCACATAAATCTGCCTAACATTTGAAGATTTACCCAGAAACAACTGCATACCATTGTACTTTTCCTTTAATTTATCTAGGTTTACCAGGACACGGTTGCATACCTGTACACTTAAGAATTTATTCTAGAAAGATGAGGCAAAAAATTAAATGGCCAAATTTGCGAGGCAGCAAGAGTACACAAGTAATGTTCACGGCTAAAGCAAAAGTTGGTGCCTCGCTAACTGACAGGTGGGCGGAGCTTCCCAGCACCCTGCTGGTAGTTATAACTACCTCGTTAAATTGTAACGGCCATTCCAGCTTCGGTAAAGTTGTACCCCTGTTAAACAATGACTTGTATTCGTGAAGAAACAAAAAACAAATACTTATCACAAGCAAGGTGAGAGAAGACCCAACAATCAGAAGAGCAGCAATGAGTATGTCGGTACTATTTGTGGCCACAGGCAAAAGTGACGAGATACAGTCGAGCAGACGTGTAACTCCCCACCTACCTCCCGCTAACTACCAGCTGGGAATGCAGACCTACTCCTATTTAAATGATGATGGTTTGTATATATGTAAGAACAAATCCCAATAACTCACATCAAATACAGAAGCTTTAAAAAAAAATCATGATTCAGGGCATTTGAAGATAAATTTAAAATATGGTAAAAAGTTTAGCATACTGTTGAAATTGAGAGCTTACCATATCCTTTGCTGACTGCGCCAGGAGAAGTTCTTCAAGCTTTTGAGGATCCCAGGTACTTTCCTCATGACTCTCGATGTTTTCTCTGGCCTGACTTGATTCAGAGGCACTGACATTACTGTTTGTACTGCAAGCAGCTTGTAACACACCTGTGGAAAAAATGTAATCTTGAAAGGAATTTTTAGACAATTTGGATAGGTTCAATACAAAATAAAACTGGCATCCTTCAACAACAATGGTTGAAATTATGAACGGCAAAATATGCAGTCTGAAAAATATATGCCTCATGACAAAACTTACAAACTACTTTACTTGTTTTATTACCCTATGATGACAGACAATACAAAATTGCCGCTAATATCACAATAGATTACATTTTAACCTTTATCCAACAACACTTCAGAATGGAGCACGATACCTTCGTACTTCTACATAACTTTATCGAAAACTTTTGACTGACTAATCTCATGGCAACTGAGAATACATTACCATACAAAACCTGTTTAAAACTGCTACAAAAAAATCTTAATTCTTTTCAAAAGATAAGAAAATGATTGAAGATAACAGAAGTAGCCTTCAAAGACTTCAACAGCAGCGAGAATGGGGCTATAAGAGACTCAACAGCTTTCAAAAGAAAACTCACAAAGACCTAAAATGTTTACAGAAGACACCTGAAAATTCGGTTCTCCAAAATTTCTAGAAAATATGACAAATTTGGAGATAATTTGTATTTTTCCTAACTATATAAACCTTAGCTATTTAATATGGGTGATTACTTTCGGCGTAGCTGAAAGGACGAGCCATTAGAATTTTAACAAGGGTTTACTACCCCACCGCTAGTTAGCGGGGGGGGGGGGGGGGGGGGTTAGCTTGCTACCCTCCCCCCCACACACACCTGTGTGCTAAGTTCCCTTTACTTAGTGGTAGGACTTCACGGGGGACAGGGCTGGCGGGCAAGTTTGATTAAATAGCTAAGGTTTGTATAGTTAGGAAAGATACAAATTATCTCCGAATTTGTCATTTGTTCCGTAACTGAAATACAAACCACGCTATTTAATAAGGGTGACTCACCCCTTAGGAAGGGTGGAAAAGTCCCAGCCATACTGGCTTTTGCCCGGGGACTCATTATTTGAGTGTGTCAGCACTCAACAATAAAGAGTCCCTGCACCTTGCTCGCACCTTGCTATGCAAGAGCTGCGGCCTACATAAGCTGTGTGTGAAGGATTATGTGTGACTCGTCCTAGGAAGTTGACCTGAAGTTCTTTAGATGGAAACTTTAGGCTAGGTCTCTCCCAATACCACCTCGTCAGGGTATGGGAACGTGACAGTATTAACTTAATACTAGGAACACAAGGGAACATGGTTTACCTGCAGTGGTTTGAGGTCAGCTGTGCAGAGAACCCAGGATGCTGCTATCCCCAAGAGAGGGGAGGATGAAGAAAAGAATAAGGGCCAGACATACCTTTTCTTTCATGCAGACTAAAACCGGGTAACAATGCCCTCAACCCTCTGCTATTTGTCCATTAAGGAGCCTGAGGTTCAAACCAGCTGTTGTGCAGCCACCACAGGGCCGATAGAGAACGTATCGAGCCTCCTGTGGGTCACGTCTTGCAGGTAGTGGGCTGTGAAGGTCGTTTGACGCTTCCATACCCCTGCTTGTAGAACCTGCATCACTGAGAAGTTCTTTTTGAAGGCCAGGGACGTAGCTACACCCCTCAGATCATGAGCTCTAGGGCGACATGATGGAGGAGGGTCAGGATTCAAGGACAGATGGTGTTCTTGGTAACCCTCCTCTTCGACCTCCCAGTGCTAACAAACAATGCCTGCACTTGGGGACGAACTGCAGCTGTTCTTTTCAGATATAGCCTCAGACTCCTTACTGGGCACAGTAGGAGATGGTCTGGGTCATCTGTTACGGAACGAAGACTCGAAATCCGGAAGGAGTCGAACCGAGGGTCCGGTACTCCCGGATTCTGAGTCTTAGCAATAAACTCAGGGACGAAGCTGAACGTTACCTCCTCCCATCCCCTTGAATGGGCGATGTCATACGAGAGACTGAGGATCTCCGAGGCCAAGAACGACACTGGCCGGTTGGAGAGTCTCTTAAGAGGAGGTGGGAGGAGTTTGTTTTTGGCACTGGAACGGCTGGAGGAGGCAAGCTCGGAAAGCTGGCTCTCGACCTTATCTCTGGCACTCTTAACCCCCTGGGCCCAAGACAAAGCCGCGCTGGCTTTAGGGGGCTTCTGGGTACCAAAGATTCGGTCCAGAACCGTGTCCTTGCCCTCTCGAGGAGGAATTTCTGGATCCGCGAATCCGTTGAGGTTCCTCATTAGAGTCAGAATTTGCCAGAAGGCATGTTCCGACTCTTGCGGCTCTCCTCCAGATGGACTAGCAGCAAGGTCTCCAGTCCCCAAAAGCTCCTCTTGGGGAGACTCGTGGACGTTCTCTGCGAGCTTACCTGGCTCTGGTCTGATCCTCGAAGATGATTTCGGAATTGTCTTGGAGTCTTTCGACTCACTCCTGGGAGGGATGCAGGATTCCAATAAAGATGGTGGGGGCTCTTCTCCACCTCCACCCGGGAAGACTTCTCAGCGCAAGGCGGGGTTTCTCCCATTGGTGCAATAGGAGAACGCCTCACCTCACGTGAATCCCCTGAGGACGGGAAATCCTCGTCCACAGGGGAGGGGGAGAAAGTCTGGGGGGGAGGGAGCCTTCCTCAAAGACTTCCGAGGAGCCAGTTTCGCCCTAGAAGTTACCATGTCGTCCACTCCTCTCTTCCTCTTCAGGGGGGCCGAGATTGCCGCTGATTTGAGGCCTAGTTCAGAGAAAGCGGGCTTGAAAGCCTGTGCAACAGCTCTGATCAAGGGCCCAAACCAGGGCTGCCGACTGACAGCAGCACTGTCAGAGACACCCTCTAGAGGTAAGGGGATCGTAAGATCCCTAGGAGTGGAAACTACAACAGGGTCTGCCTGAAACGAAGAAGCTGTGGAAGAAACGTTCCTGGACCTGTATGGAGATTTCCCTCCCTCCGTTGAGCGCGCTGTCTTGCGCTTACGGGGAGGGGGGGGGGAGACACACACACGCACGCTATGAGGACGACCTCGACGCGTGTTGTCCTGCAGCCTCTCATGTGGGAACACGCTGTGAATCGCGCGATATGTTATCACTTGGATCAGGTGCAGGCGATCGCTCGCGCGCACGTGCGCGATGGCGAGGGCGCGCGTTGGCGCACAGGAGAAGGAGCTCGTGGGCGCGCAGGTGAAGGGGCGCGTTGGCGCGCGTTTCAGAGACCTCAGACGGTGTGTAGCCACAGGATCCCGAAGGGCCCGTAAGGGCGAAGCCGTTGGGCGCGTACGCAGGGGAAATATCCCTAGCGGATGGGCGCGCAGGAGGGCGCTCATCTGGAACCGTAGTTCTAGCAGTGGGCGCGTGGGCGCGCGATGGCAAGACGTGTCTGCAACTGGCGAGCGCTTGCACGCAGTAGGGCGCTGGCGCACAGGAGAACGTCGGTGCACAGGGGATACCTGGCGCTTAAGGGACTTACACACAATGTGTTAAAGCCCCTTTTGCCCTGAAGGGACCGGTGCCCGTTGGATAACGGGATGGGTGGGCGCCCACAGCGCATCTGCAGCCAGGAAGGAAGACAGCAGGTCAGCAGATCTGGCAGGAGAAGGAGATCGCGAACGATCTGTGGAGAGGTCCAGGTCCAAAGAAGTAGCAGGAATGGTCGCTGAAGGACGAGGTTCCTCTGCGGCGGACTGCGAGGATGAAGACCCGAAGAGGCGCCTCCTAACACCCTTGTGAGGAGAAGGTAGACCTCGGCGAAGAAGAGGAAGGCGAGCCTTACGTCTTATACGTCCACTGAAATCTTTCTACCCGGAGATAGCTACCCGAGGATAGCGTTATGTTCGGCTAGCAGTAAATAACTTTCTCGATTAGTAAGGCCAGGTAATAATAACAGACGATGTTTTAGTATAGTGTCTCGATAGGATCCTAGTAGGGAAATAAGGAAAAAAACGACTTAAGTAATGAACAATTAAAATAAAATATTAACATTAAAACAGAATAGAGGAAAATTTCCCTGTTTTAGGAAAATGAGAAGAAAACTTCGAAATCAACAGAGAAAGTTTACTCGGTTTCGCATTTATGTAAAACATGATACTTAAATGGGAGAAGCTACAAAATCTCTAACAAATAGTAGAAAAGTTGGTTCTATTAATGAGGGTACTAATACTCTGGTGTATATAAAGCCCTAACCACTGATAGTCATAATGTGGCCAGTTGGAGGAAAATTAACGTTTTTGGGAAATTTTGATTCCAAGAGGGTAAAAAGGGAAAAATAATACTAAAATCAATTGGGAAATTTTATTCGAAGGTTTCATATTTATGAAAAGCAGGATATATGTAAAATTAAATTGGGAAGACACAAAATCTATAACAAATAGCAAAAAGATGGTTTCTGTTAATGAGGGCACGAATTCTGAACAGATGGTAGTGGGAGTAGATGACAGTTTAACTGTTATGTTGTTGCAGATTAACTATTATCCCTCCCGGCAAACAAAGGATTAACGAAGCTTTTAATCCGACCCAAAGAATTTCTATTAGACAATAAATAAGCTTGAAAACAACAGAATCAGTTTTCATGTTGGATAATTTTACTATTTATTTGGAATTTTCTCCACAAATAATTAAAATTATGTTATCGGCATGCATTCAACACATTATGTACGCCTGTTTTTCATAACTTTATATATATTTTCTAAAATATCCATCCTCGCTCATCATCATATATTATTTTTCTTCCTTCACACTAACGAAAAAAAATTGGTTTTCAAAGAAATATGTTATTTTTATTAGTAAAATAAATTTTTGAATATACTTACCCGATAATCATGTAGCTGTCAACTCCGTTGCCCGACAGAATTCTATGGAGGGATACGCCAGCTATCACAATACTAGAAGGGGGTGTACTTACCAGCGCCACCTGTGGCCAGGTACTATAGTACTTCTTGTTGACACCTCCTCAATTTTTCCTCGGTCCACTGGTTCTCTATGGGGAGGAAGGGAGGGTCGATTAAATCATGATTATCGGGTAAGTATATTCAAAAATTTATTTTACTAATAAAAATAACATTTTTCAATATTAAACTTACCCGATAATCATGTAGCTGATTCACACCCAGGGGGGTGGGTGAAAACCAGTGTACAAGATTAAAGGATAGCTAAGTATCCCATATTTCATATAACAGTTATCTCAAATAACAATGAAATAATAAGTACCTGGTAAGGAAGTCGAATTGAACCGTTACTCTGCCTCTTTTTTAAGTTCGTCTTCCTTACTGAGCGCAGCGTTCCTCTTGGAGGCTGAATCAACTCAAAGGTGCTAAAGTATATAGGGTTGCAACCCCTACTAAAGGACCTCTACACAACCTCTAACCCAGGCGCTTCTCAAGAATGAATCGACCACCCGCCAAATCAAAAGGATGCGGAAGGCTTCTTAGCCTACCGTAACAACCATAAAAACAACAATAAAAGCATTCAAGAGAAAGGTTAAAAAAGGTTATGGGATTAAGGGAATGTAGTGGCTGAGCCCTCACCTACTACTGCACTCGCTGCTACGAATGGTCCCAGGGTGTAGCAGTTCTCGTAAAGAGACTGGACATCTTTAAGATAAAATGATGCAAACACTGACTTGCTCCTCCAATAGGTTGCATCCATTATGCTCTGCAGAGAACGGTTTTTATTAAAGGCCATCGAAGTAGCTACGGCTCTTACTTCGTGGGTCCTTACCTTAAGCAATGCAAGGTCTTCCTCCTTTAAGTGAGAATGGGCTTCTCTAATCAGAAGCCTTATATAATACGAAACCCCGTTCTTGGACATGGGCCTCGACGGTTTCTTGATGGCACACCATAAGGCTTCTGACTGTCCTCGAATAGGTTTAGACCTCTTAAGATAATACTTGAGAGCTCTGACAGGGCAAAGAACTCTCTCTAGTTCGTTACCTACCATGTTGGAGAGGCTAGGTATTTCAAACGATCTAGGCCAAGGACGTGAAGGAAGTTCGTTCTTTGCTAGGAATCCGAGCTGAAAAGAACATGTTGCAGATTCGGTCGTGAAACCAATGTTCTTGCTGAAGGCATGAACCTCACTGACTCTCTTAGCTGTTGCAAGGCAGACGAGAAAAAGAGTCTTGAGGGTAAGGTCCTTGAAGGAAGCTGACTGGAGAGGTTCGAACCTAGGTGACATAAGGAACCTTAAGACTACGTCTAGGTTCCAGCCTGGAGTGGATAGACGACGCTCTTTAGACGTCTCAAAAGACTTAAGGATGTCTTGAAGGTCCTTGTTGGAAGAAAGGTCCAAACCTCTGTGGCGGAGAACTGAAGCCAACATACTCCTATACCCTTTAATCGTAGGGGCTGAAAGGGATCTCTCATTCCTAAGATGTAAAAGGAAGTCAGCTATTTGGGTCACAGAGGTATTGGTAGAGGATATTGAATTGGCTCTACACCAGCTCCGGAAGACTTCCCACTTAGATTGGTAGACTCTACGAGTGGAAACCCTTCTTGCTCTGGCAATCGCACTGGCTGCCTCCTTCGAAAAGCCTCTAGCTCTAGCGAATCTTTCGACAGTCTGAAGGCAGTCAGCCGAAGAGCGTGGAGGTTTGGGTGCAACCTGTCTACGTGAGGTTGACGTAGAAGGTCCACTCTTAGAGGTAGAGTCCTGGGGATGTCGACTAGCCATTGAAGTACCTCTGTGAACCATTCTCTTGCAGGCCAAAGGGGAGCAACCAGCGTCAGCCGTGTCCCTTCGTGCGAGATGAATTTCTGCAGAACTTTGTTTATTATCTTGAACGGTGGGAATGCGTAAAGGTCGAGATGGGACCAGTTCAGTAGAAAAGCATCCACATGAACTGCTGCAGGGTCTGGAACTGGGGAACAGTACAGCGGAAGTCTCTTGGTTATGGAGGTGGCAAACAGATCTATGGTAGGTTGACCCCACAAGGTCCAAAGTCTGTTGCACACACTCTTGTGGAGGGTCCATTCCGTGGGGATGACCTGGTTCCTTCTGCTTAGGCGATCTGCTGAGACGTTCATATTGCCCTGAATGAACCTCGTGACCAAAGTGAGGTTTAGACCTCTTGACCAAATGAGGAGGTCCCTTGCGATCTCGTATAGGCTCCTCGAATGGGTCCCTCCTTGCTTGGAGATGTAAGCCAAGGCTGTGGTGTTGTCTGAGTTCACCTCCACCACTTTGCCTAGCAGGAGGGACTTGAAGTTCAGCAGGGCTAAATGAACTGCTAGTAGCTCCTTGCAGTTGATGTGGAGCATTCCCTGTTCCTCGTTCCACGTTCCCGAGCATTCCCGTCCGTTCAAGGTCGCACCCCAGCCCGAGTCCGATGCATCTGAGAAGAGATGAAGATTGGGGGTCTGAATACCCAACGATAGGCCCTCCCTGAGAAGGAGATTGTTCTTCCACCACAAGAGAGTGGTCTTCATCTCTTGGGTGATTGGGATAGAGACTGCTTCGAGAGTCGAACCCTTGTCCCAATGAGCTGCAAGATGGAATTGAAGAGGGCGGAGGTGGAGTCTCCCTAGCTCGACGAACAGGGCCAGTGATGAAAGGGTCCCTGTGAGACTCATCCACTGTCTCACCGAGCAACTGCTCCTCTTCAGCATGCTCATGATGCACTCTAGGGCTTGGCTTATCCTGGGGGCCGATGGAAAAGCCCGAAAATCCTGACTCCGAATCTCCATTCCCAGGTACACAATGGATTGGGAGGGAATGAGCTGAGACTTTTCTATGTTGACTAACAGACCCAGTTCTCTGATTAAGTCCAAAGTCCAGTTGAGACTCTCCAGACAGCGACGACTCGTGGAGGCTCTCAACAGCCAGTCGTCTAAGTAGAGGGAGGCTCTGATGTCCGATAAGTGGAGGAATTTTGCTATATTCCTCATCAGATGAGTGAACACCATAGGAGCTGTGCTTAGGCCAAAACACAGGGCTTGGAATTGGTAGACAACCTTTCCAAAAACGAATCTCAGGAAAGGTTGGGAGTCTGGATGAATAGGAACGTGAAAGTAGGCATCTTTCAAGTCCAACGAGACCATCCAGTCCTCCTGCCTGACCGCTGCTAGGACCGACTTCGTCGTCTCCATCGTGAACGTCTGCTTGGTGACATACGCGTTGAGCGCGCTGACGTCCAGCACCGGTCTCCAACCTCCTGTCTTCTTGGCCACTAGAAAGAGACGGTTGTAGAAGCCCGGGGATTGATGGTCCCGGACTATAACCACTGCCTTCTTCTGCACAAGTAGCGATACCTCCTGGTGCAACGCTAGCCTCTTGTCCTCTTCTTTGTAGTTGGGAGAGAGGTTGATGGGAGATGTGGTCAGAGGTGGTTTGAGGCAGAATGGAATCCTGTAACCCTCCCTCAGCCAACTGACAGACTGGGCGTCTGCACCTCTCTTTTCCCAGGCTTGCCAGAAGCTCTTGAGTCTGGCTCCTACTGCTGTCTGGAGATGCGGAGAGTCAGTTTTTTCCTTTAGAGGCCTTGGAGCCTTTCCTAGACTTGCTCCTGGAAGAGTCTGGACGGGAGCTTCCTCGGCTGGGGGCTCTACCACGAAAGGGCGGTATGAACCTCGTAGCAGGGGTATCAGCCACTGGGGAGCGATAAGTCCTGGGGACTGAGGTAGCAACCTTAGACTTACGAGCCGATGAGGCTACAAGATCATGTGTGTCCTTTTGTATCAGGGCAGCAGACAAGTCCTTAACCAGCTCTTCGGGGAAGAGGAACTTCGAGAGCGGAGCGAAAAGGAGTTGTGACCTTTGACAAGGTGTAATGCTGGAGGAAAGGAAGGTACACAGCTGTTCCCTTTTCTTCAGAACCCCTGATACAAACATCGACGCAAGCTCACCAGATCCATCTCTAATGGCCTTATCCATGCAGGACATTAATAGCATGGCAGAATCCTTGTCCGCAGGGGAGGTCTTCTTGCTGAGGGCTCCCAGGCACCAGTCTAGAAAGTTGAACATCTCAAATGCTCTAAATACGCCCTTCAGTAAGTGATCAAGGTCTGAGAAGGTCCAGCAAACCTTAGAGCGCCTCATTGCAGTTCTCCGAGGCGAGTCTACCAGACTTGAGAAGTCAGCCTGGGCAGAGGCAGGTACTCCCAAGCCTGGTGCCTCTCCTGTGGCATACCAAACGCTCGCTTTCGAAGTGAGCTTAGTCGGAGGAAACATGAAAGAAGTTTTGCCAAGGTGTTGCTTAGTCTGCAGCCACTCCCCTAAGATCCTTAACGCTCTCTTAGAGGACCTTGCTAGGACTAGCTTAGTATAGGTGGACTTAGCTGGCTGTATGCCCAGCGAAAACTCAGATGGTGGAGAGCGGGGAATAGCAGAGACAAAGTGGTCTGGGTAAACCTCCCTAAGCAGAGCCAAGACCTTACGAAAGTCAATAGACTGTGGAGAAGGCTTGGATTCATCCACGTCTGACGAGGGATCCAGGTGTGCCGCCTCATCATCAGACGCCTCATCACCAGAGTGTAGCGAAGAGATCGGACAAGTATGCTGAACAGCAGAGTCAGAACGAGTAGGAACAACAATATTAGAGGTTTCCTCTTCAAGAATCTGTTGAGGGAAAACCTGAGGCTCAGACTGCAAAGGCTGAACAAAAGACGAAGCAGAAGGAAGGCGCATGGGTGGAGGAGGCTGACTCCTGGCATGAGTGGCTGAACCCAAGGATTGCGCTTGCTGAGCAGTTGGCGGAAGCGGAGTAGCAAGTTCCTGTTCCTGCGGTGTGAGCGGAGCGTGATGAGGTAGAGGCTGCGCAGAACGTGGTAAATGTCTCGCAAGCTGAGGCTCCTGAGGCGCAAGGCTAAGGTGTGTTGGTGCTTGCCTTGTGGAGGGTTGAGCTCGCTGCAGCGAGAGCTGAGGAGACTGACTCATGGATGGGAGAGGTTGTTGTACCTCAACCGAGTGTTGCAACACTGGTGGAGCAGCAAGTGGAAGCGGAGGAAGAGAGGTATAATCCTCCTGATCCCATTGTAGAGGTTGCCTTAAGGAAGGCGGAGGCTGTACACCACTGGGAACAGCAAACACAGAACGTGGCTCAACATCGTACGCCTGGCAGGTGGTACTGCGATCAGGCGGAGCGAGCGCAGGCGGAGCGAGCGCAGGCGGAGAGAGTGCAGGCGGAGGCGGAGGCGCAACATTCTCAGCCCGACACTCACGCATCAAGTCCGAAAGCTGTGCTTGCATGGACTGTAGTAGAGTCCACTTGGGGTCGGCAGAAACTACAGTAGGCTGAGGTAAAGCCTTAACAGTAGAGCTCTGTTGTGGCAGAACCTTACTCCTCTTGGGCGGAGTGCAGTCGACTGAAGACTGCGGCGAGTCAGAGCTGAGCCAATGACTGCAGCCCGGCTGAGCACTCGCGGACTGGACTCTGCGTTTAAGTGGTCTCGAGACCTGAGTCCAACGTTTCTTCCCTGACAATTGATCAGCGGACGAGAAAAAGACGGGCTCAATCGTCTGCAGGTGGGAGTGACGGTCTTTGGAAGACACGCCCGCAACCACCGAGGATACTTCTGTGCGCCGATCAAGGCCTGCCGAACCCTTATGCCCTTCGACATTGCTTCTCCCCTGGGCTTGGGAGCTTGCAAGAGGTCCCGGACTGGGAGGACGACTGGCTCGCACAGAAGTATCCTCACGCACCACACTGACACTGACACTAGCACTTGGCACTGCACTGACACTAGCACTCGTCACAGCACTGGCACTAATTCCACCCACTGCACTCTTGACCTTAAGTTCCTTGACTTCGGCCATAAGAGACTTATGATCACTTACCACTGACTCTACTTTATCGCCTAAGGCCTGAATAGCACGCAAAACAACAGACATATCAGGCTGAGGGCAAATAGTAGGTTCGGGGGTAGCCACTACAGGGGTAGGAAAAGGTAGGGGATCATGAGGTGAGGAAAAAAGTGAAGAGTGAGAAGAACTCCTCCTAACTCTACCTCTCTCTAACTTAGTTGAATATTTCAAAAGACGGACAAATTCAAGTTCCGAAAGTCCGGCGCATTCCTCACATCGATTTTCTAACTGACAGGGCCTGTCCCTACAGTCAGAACAAGCGGTGTGAGGATCTACCGAGGCCTTCGGAATACGCCTATTACAAGACCTACATCGTCTATGGGAGGGGGCTTGCGAAATGTCAGACATCTTGAATCCAAAGAGTTAGCCAAGGGGGGTTCCAAAATCAAGCAAAAGATCGTTAACCGTTAATCAGGACTATATAAAAGCTATCTAGCTAATATAAGAAGGTTTCCAGTAAAGCGACAGCCGAAATCTGAGAGAATACTTCACCAATTAGCCGTGAAAATACTCGAAGATCATAAGCGTATCCCAGAACGTCTTGCCGGAAGCACGACAGAGGAAAAATTGAGGAGGTGTCAACAAGAAGTACTATAGTACCTGGCCACAGGTGGCGCTGGTAAGTACACCCCCTTCTAGTATTGTGATAGCTGGCGTATCCCTCCATAGAATTCTGTCGGGCAACGGAGTTGACAGCTACATGATTATCGGGTAAGTTTAATATTGAAAAAGGAAGTTTTTCTTTTAGTAAATTCGTAACCTTTTCTTCACAAATATTTGATTTGTATCTAGATTTCTATTATGCTATAGGCCCACTGTATTCCTATTGTTGAATGTACCTCAAGTTCAGGAGATAGCCATGAACCAATTTTGAAAGACCAAAACAGGGATATTTAGTCTCGCCCATCTTGCAACACTGTCACTATGCCTTTTCATTCAGTCTTGTTAATGGTTAAGGGAAATATTGTTTGCACAAAGATTACTCATCTTAAAATCGAATCAAAATACTAATACACCTATCACTGTATCAGTCACAAATGTTGATAAATGAACTGTGGGCTTAAATGACTGCACAGATATTGAAAAATAAAAATATAAATCTCATTCCTAGATTTGCTTACTATGTGGAATAAAAAAAGAATAAAAGCAAATTAAAAACAATAAGAATGAAATTTTGGCAGCATGTTGCATCCGGAAGCAGGCCTGGTGGTTGGGCGATAAATTTTGTCAATTTTCAAGTTTTTGCCTTTTTTAATAATAATAATAATAATTATTATCATCATTATTATTATTATTATTATTATTATTATTTGCTAAGCTACAGCCCTAGTTAGAAAAGCAGGATAAGTTATAAGCCCAAGGGCTCCAACAGGGAAAGCAACCCAGTGAGGATAGGAAAAAAGAATAAATAGAATATTTTAAGAACAGTAACATTAAAATAAATATTTCCTATATAAACTATAAAAACTTTAACAAAACAAGATGAAGAGAACTCTAACCCAAGACAGTAGAAGACCATGGTACAGAGGTTAAGGCACTACCCAAGACTAGAGAACAATAGTTTGATTTTCTTGGTCACAGGTGAAATAAAACTTCTAGAACAATGTGTAGTTTTGAGCAGATTGAGGGGTATAAATGGGTAATTTTCACTTTTTTGACTTTTCTTGACTTGAATATATATCTGGTTGCCAGACATAGAAAAAAATTTTGCGACACATTGAGTTGGTATAGAATTTGAGCCCCTAACATATTATAATCAGAATCATGAATAATATTGTATCTAACCCATTTCAGAATTCTGCAGATTGAGGGGTAAAAATGGGTAATTTTCACTTTTTTGACTTTTCTCGACTGAAATACATATCTGGTTGCCAGACATAGAAAAAATTTTTGCGTCACATTGAGTTGGTATACAATTTGATCCCCATACATAGTATAATCAAAATCATGAATAATATTGTATCTAACCCATTTCAGAATTCTGCGATAGAGGGGTAAAAATGGGTAATTTTCACATTTTTTACTTTTCTCAACTGAAATACACATCTGGTTGCCAGACATAGAAACAATTTTTGCGTCACATTGAGTTGGTATACAATTTGATCCCCATACATAGTATAATCAAAATCATGAATAATATTGTATCTAACCCATTTCAGAATTCTGAGATAGAGGGGTAAAAATGGGTAATTTTCACTTTTTTTACTTTTCTCGACTGAAATACATATCTGGTTGCCAGACATAGAAACAATTTTTGCGTCACATTGAGTTGGTATACAATTTGATCCCCATACATAGTATAATCAAAATCATGAATAATATTGTATCTAACCCATTTCAGAATTCTGCGATAGAGGGGTAAAAATGGGTAAATTTCACTTTTTTGACTTTTCTCGACTGAAATACATATCTGGTTGCCAGACATAGAAACAATTTTTGCGTCACTTTGAGTTGGTATAGAATTTAATCCTCATACATAGTATAATCAAAATCATGAATAATATTGTACCTAACCCATTTCAGAATTCTGCGATAGAGGGGTAAAAATGGGTAATTTTCACTTTTTTGACTTTTCTCGACTGAAATACATATCTGGTTGCCAGACATAGAAACAATTTTTGCGTCACATTGAGTTGGTATAGAATTCGAGCCCTATATATAGTATAATCAAAATCATGAATAATATTGTATCTAACCCATTTCAGAATTCTGCGATAGAGGGGTAAAAATGGGTAATTTTGACATTTTTGACTTTTCTCGACTGAAATACATATCTGGTTGCCAGACATAAAAACAATTTTTGCGTCACATTGAGTTGGTATACAATTTGATCCCCATACATAGTATAATCAAAATCATGAATAATATTGTATCTAACCCATTTCAGAATTCTGCGATAGAGGGGTAAAAATGGGTAATTTTCACTTTTTTTACTTTTCTCGACTGAAATACATATCTGGTTGCCAGACATAGAAACAATTTTTGCGTCACATTGAGTTGGTATACAATTTGATCCCCATACATAGTATAATCAGAATCATGAATAATATTGTATCTAACCCATTTCAGAATTCTGCGATAGAGGGGTAAAAATGGGTAATTTTCACTTTTTTGACTTTTCTCGACTGAAATACATATCTGGTTGCCAGACATAGAAACAATTTTTGCGTCACATTGAGTTGGTATACAATTTGATCCCCATACATAGTATAATCAAAATCATGAATAATATTGTATCTAACCCATTTCTAAATTCTGTGATAGAGGGGTAAAAACGGGTAATTTTCACTTTTCTGACTTTTCTCGACTGAAATACATATCTGGTTGCCAGACATAGAAACAATTTTTGCGTCACATTCAGTTGGTATAGAATTTGAGCCCCATACATAATATAATCAGAATCATGAATAATATTGTATCTAACCCATTTCAGAATTCTGTGATAGAGGGGTAAAAACGGGTAATTTTCACTTTTTTGACTATTCTCGACTGAAATACATATCTGGTTGCCAGACATAGAAACAATTTTTGCGTCACATTGAGTTGGTATAGAATTTGAGCCAAATACATAGTATAATCAAAATCATGAATAATATTGTATCTAACCCATTTCAGAATTCTGCGATAGAGGGGTAAAAATGGGTAATTTTCACTTTTTTTACTTTTTTCGACTGAAATACATATCTGGTTACCAGACATAGAAGCAATTTTTGCGTCACATTGAGTTGGTATAGAATTTGAGCCCCATACATAGTATAATCAAAATCATGAATAATATTGTATCTAACCCATTTCAAAATTCTACGATAGAGGGGTAAAAATGGGTAATTTTCACTTTTTTTACTTTTCTCGACTGAAATACATATCTGGTTGCCAGACATAGAAACAATTTTTGCATCACATTGAGTTGGTATAGAATTTGATCCCCATACATAGTATAATCAAAATCATGAATAATATTGTATCTAACCCATTTCAGAAATCTGCGATAGAGGGGTAAAAATGGGTAATTTTCACTTTTTTGACTTTTCTCGACTGAAATACATATCTGGTTGCCAGACATAGAAACAATTTTTGCGTCACATTGAGTTGGTATACAATTTGATCCCCATACATAGAATAATCAAAATCATTAATAATATTGTATCTAACCCATTTCAGAATTCTGCGATAGAGGGGTAAAAATGGGTAATTTTCACTTTTTTTACTTTTCTCGACTGAAATACATATCTGGTTGCCAGACATAGAAACAAAACGAGTTCAAGTTTTGAGATGAAGATAAAACCCCTGCATAGCGAAAGCTCAAAACTGGAATAGTGTACTTCACCAATAGATGTGAAAACTAATCCAGTTAGTAACAGCGTATTTAGTAGGTCTTGCCAGTGGCACGACAGAGAGAAAATTGGTTCTGTGTTGACATGGAGTACTTGAGTACCTGCTCGACAGATGGCGCTGTTGATGTACACCCCCACCTGTATAGCGATCGCTGGCGTATTTTGTCCTTAGGTTTTTCTGTCGGGCAGCAGAGCTGACAGCTATATGATCACCGGCTAAGTTTAATATTGAAAAAGTGAAATTTTCCCATTTTTACCCCTCTATCACAGAATTCTGAAATGGGTTAGATACAATATTATTCATGATTTTGATTATACTATGTATGGGGATCAAATTCTATACCAACTCAATGTGACGCAAAAATTGTTTCTATGTCTGGCAACCAGCTAAGTATTTCAGCCGAGAAAAGTAAAAAAAATGTGAAATTTACCCATTTTTACACCAATATCGCAAAATTCTGAAATGGGTTAGATACAATATTATTAATGATTCTGATTATACTATGTATGGGGCTCAAATTCTATACCAACTCAATGTGACGCAAAAATTGTTTCTATGTCTGGCAACCAGATATGTATTTCAGTCGAGAAAAGTCAAAAAAGTGAAAATTACCCATTTTTACCCCTCTATCGCAGATTTCTGAAATGGGTTAGATACAATATTATTCATGATTTTGATTATACTATGTATGGGGATCAAATTCTATACCAACTCAATGTGACGCAAAAATTGTTTCTATGTCTGGCAACCAGCTATGTATTTCAGTCGAGAAAAGTCAAAAATGTTATTTTTATTAGTAAAATAAATTTTTGAATATACTTACCCGATAATCATGTAGCTGTCAACTCCGTTGCCCGACAGAATTCTATGGAGGGATACGCCAGCTATCACAATACTAGAAGGGGGTGTACTTACCAGCGCCACCTGTGGCCAGGTACTATAGTACTTCTTGTTGACACCTCCTCAATTTTTCCTCGGTCCACTGGTTCTCTATGGGGAGGAAGGGAGGGTCAATTAAATCATGATTATCGGGTAAGTATATTCAAAAATTTATTTTACTAATAAAAATAACATTTTTCAATATTAAACTTACCCGATAATCATGTAGCTGATTCACACCCAGGGGGGTGGGTGAAAACCAGTGTACAAGATTAAAGGATAGCTAAGTATCCCATATTTCATATAACAGTTATCTCAAATAACAATGAAATAATAAGTACCTGGTAAGGAAGTCGAATTGAACCGTTACTCTGCCTCTTTTTTAAGTTCGTCTTCCTTACTGAGCGCAGCGTTCCTCTTGGAGGCTGAATCAACTCAAAGGTGCTAAAGTATATAGGGTTGCAACCCCTACTAAAGGACCTCTACACAACCTCTAACCCAGGCGCTTCTCAAGAATGAATCGACCACCCGCCAAATCAAAAGGATACGGAAGGCTTCTTAGCCTACCGTAACAACCATAAAAACAACAATAAAAGCATTCAAGAGAAAGGTTAAAAAAGGTTATGGGATTAAGGGAATGTAGTGGCTGAGCCCTCACCTACTACTGCACTCGCTGCTACGAATGGTCCCAGGGTGTAGCAGTTCTCATAAAGAGACTGGACATCTTTAAGATAAAATGATGCAAACACTGACTTGCTCCTCCAATAGGTTGCATCCATTATGCTCTGCAGAGAACGGTTTTTATTAAAGGCCATCGAAGTAGCTACGGCTCTTACTTCGTGGGTCCTTACCTTCAGCAATGCAAGGTCTTCCTCCTTTAAGTGAGAATGGGCTTCTCTAATCAGAAGCCTTATATAATACGAAACCCCGTTCTTGGACATGGGCCTCGACGGTTTCTTGATGGCACACCATAAGGCTTCTGACTGTCCTCGAATAGGTTTAGACCTCTTAAGATAATACTTGAGAGCTCTGACAGGGCAAAGAACTCTCTCTAGTTCGTTACCTACCATGTTGGAGAGGCTAGGTATTTCAAACGATCTAGGCCAAGGACGTGAAGGAAGTTCGTTCTTTGCTAGGAATCCGAGCTGAAAAGAACATGTTGCAGATTCGGTCGTGAAACCAATGTTCTTGCTGAAGGCATGAACCTCACTGACTCTCTTAGCTGTTGCAAGGCAGACGAGAAAAAGAGTCTTGAGGGTAAGGTCCTTGAAGGAAGCTGACTGGAGAGGTTCGAACCTAGGTGACATAAGGAACCTTAAGACTACGTCTAGGTTCCAGCCTGGAGTGGATAGACGACGCTCTTTAGACGTCTCAAAAGACTTAAGGATGTCTTGAAGGTCCTTGTTGGAAGAAAGGTCCAAACCTCTGTGGCGGAGAACTGAAGCCAACATACTCCTATACCCTTTAATCGTAGGGGCTGAAAGGGATCTCTCATTCCTAAGATGTAAAAGGAAGTCAGCTATTTGGGTCACAGAGGTATTGGTAGAGGATATTGAATTGGCTCTACACCAGCTCCGGAAGACTTCCCACTTAGATTGGTAGACTCTACGAGTGGAAACCCTTCTTGCTCTGGCAATCGCACTGGCTGCCTCCTTCGAAAAGCCTCTAGCTCTAGCGAATCTTTCGACAGTCTGAAGGCAGTCAGCCGAAGAGCGTGGAGGTTTGGGTGCAACCTGTCTACGTGAGGTTGACGTAGAAGGTCCACTCTTAGAGGTAGAGTCCTGGGGATGTCGACTAGCCATTGAAGTACCTCTGTGAACCATTCTCTTGCAGGCCAAAGGGGAGCAACCAGCGTCAGCCGTGTCCCTTCGTGCGAGATGAATTTCTGCAGAACTTTGTTTATTATCTTGAACGGTGGGAATGCGTAAAGGTCGAGATGGGACCAGTTCAGTAGAAAAGCATCCACATGAACTGCTGCAGGGTCTGGAACTGGGGAACAGTACAGCGGAAGTCTCTTGGTTATGGAGGTGGCAAACAGATCTATGGTAGGTTGACCCCACAAGGTCCAAAGTCTGTTGCACACACTCTTGTGGAGGGTCCATTCCGTGGGGATGACCTGGTTCCTTCTGCTTAGGCGATCTGCTGAGACGTTCATATTGCCCTGAATGAACCTCGTGACCAAAGTGAGGTTTAGACCTCTTGACCAAATGAGGAGGTCCCTTGCGATCTCGTATAGGCTCCTCGAATGGGTCCCTCCTTGCTTGGAGATGTAAGCCAAGGCTGTGGTGTTGTCTGAGTTCACCTCCACCACTTTGCCTAGCAGGAGGGACTTGAAGTTCAGCAGGGCTAAATGAACTGCTAGTAGCTCCTTGCAGTTGATGTGGAGCATTCCCTGTTCCTCGTTCCACGTTCCCGAGCATTCCCGTCCGTTCAAGGTCGCACCCCAGCCCGAGTCCGATGCATCTGAGAAGAGATGAAGATTGGGGGTCTGAATACCCAACGATAGGCCCTCCCTGAGAAGGAGATTGTTCTTCCACCACAAGAGAGTGGTCTTCATCTCTTGGGTGATTGGGATAGAGACTGCTTCGAGAGTCGAACCCTTGTCCCAATGAGCTGCAAGATGGAATTGAAGAGGGCGGAGGTGGAGTCTCCCTAGCTCGACGAACAGGGCCAGTGATGAAAGGGTCCCTGTGAGACTCATCCACTGTCTCACCGAGCAACTGCTCCTCTTCAGCATGCTCATGATGCACTCTAGGGCTTGGCTTATCCTGGGGGCCGATGGAAAAGCCCGAAAATCCTGACTCCGAATCTCCATTCCCAGGTACACAATGGATTGGGAGGGAATGAGCTGAGACTTTTCTATGTTGACTAACAGACCCAGTTCTCTGATTAAGTCCAAAGTCCAGTTGAGACTCTCCAGACAGCGACGACTCGTGGAGGCTCTCAACAGCCAGTCGTCTAAGTAGAGGGAGGCTCTGATGTCCGATAAGTGGAGGAATTTTGCTATATTCCTCATCAGATGAGTGAACACCATAGGAGCTGTGCTTAGGCCAAAACACAGGGCTTGGAATTGGTAGACAACCTTTCCAAAAACGAATCTCAGGAAAGGTTGGGAGTCTGGATGAATAGGAACGTGAAAGTAGGCATCTTTCAAGTCCAACGAGACCATCCAGTCCTCCTGCCTGACCGCTGCTAGGACCGACTTCGTCGTCTCCATCGTGAACGTCTGCTTGGTGACATACGCGTTGAGCGCGCTGACGTCCAGCACCGGTCTCCAACCTCCTGTCTTCTTGGCCACTAGAAAGAGACGGTTGTAGAAGCCCGGGGATTGATGGTCCCGGACTATAACCACTGCCTTCTTCTGCACAAGTAGCGATACCTCCTGGTGCAACGCTAGCCTCTTGTCCTCTTCTTTGTAGTTGGGAGAGAGGTTGATGGGAGATGTGGTCAGAGGTGGTTTGAGGCAGAATGGAATCCTGTAACCCTCCCTCAGCCAACTGACAGACTGGGCGTCTGCACCTCTCTTTTCCCAGGCTTGCCAGAAGCTCTTGAGTCTGGCTCCTACTGCTGTCTGGAGATGCGGAGAGTCAGTTTTTTCCTTTAGAGGCCTTGGAGCCTTTCCTAGACTTGCTCCTGGAAGAGTCTGGACGGGAGCTTCCTCGGCTGGGGGCTCTACCACGAAAGGGCGGTATGAACCTCGTAGCAGGGGTATCAGCCACTGGGGAGCGATAAGTCCTGGGGACTGAGGTAGCAACCTTAGACTTACGAGCCGATGAGGCTACAAGATCATGTGTGTCCTTTTGTATCAGGGCAGCAGACAAGTCCTTAACCAGCTCTTCGGGGAAGAGGAACTTCGAGAGCGGAGCGAAAAGGAGTTGTGACCTTTGACAAGGTGTAATGCTGGAGGAAAGGAAGGTACACAGCTGTTCCCTTTTCTTCAGAACCCCTGATACAAACATCGACGCAAGCTCACCAGATCCATCTCTAATGGCCTTATCCATGCAGGACATTAATAGCATGGCAGAATCCTTGTCCGCAGGGGAGGTCTTCTTGCTGAGGGCTCCCAGGCACCAGTCTAGAAAGTTGAACATCTCAAATGCTCTAAATACGCCCTTCAGTAAGTGATCAAGGTCTGAGAAGGTCCAGCAAACCTTAGAGCGCCTCATTGCAGTTCTCCGAGGCGAGTCTACCAGACTTGAGAAGTCAGCCTGGTCAGAGGCAGGTACTCCCAAGCCTGGTGCCTCTCCTGTGGCATACCAAACGCTCGCTTTCGAAGTGAGCTTAGTCGGAGGAAACATGAAAGAAGTTTTGCCAAGGTGTTGCTTAGTCTGCAGCCACTCCCCTAAGATCCTTAACGCTCTCTTAGAGGACCTTGCTAGGACTAGCTTAGTATAGGTGGACTTAGCTGGCTGTATGCCCAGCGAAAACTCAGATGGTGGAGAGCGGGGAATAGCAGAGACAAAGTGGTCTGGGTAAACCTCCCTAAGCAGAGCCAAGACCTTACGAAAGTCAATAGACTGTGGAGAAGGCTTGGATTCATCCACGTCTGACGAGGGATCCAGGTGTGCCGCCTCATCATCAGACGCCTCATCACCAGAGTGTAGCGAAGAGATCGGACAAGTATGCTGAACAGCAGAGTCAGAACGAGTAGGAACAACAATATTAGAGGTTTCCTCTTCAAGAATCTGTTGAGGGAAAACCTGAGGCTCAGACTGCAAAGGCTGAACAAAAGACGAAGCAGAAGGAAGGCGCATGGGTGGAGGAGGCTGACTCCTGGCATGAGTGGCTGAACCCAAGGATTGCGCTTGCTGAGCAGTTGGCGGAAGCGGAGTAGCAAGTTCCTGTTCCTGCGGTGTGAGCGGAGCGTGATGAGGTAGAGGCTGCGCAGAACGTGGTAAATGTCTCGCAAGCTGAGGCTCCTGAGGCGCAAGGCTAAGGTGTGTTGGTGCTTGCCTTGTGGAGGGTTGAGCTCGCTGCAGCGAGAGCTGAGGAGACTGACTCATGGATGGGAGAGGTTGTTGTACCTCAACCGAGTGTTGCAACACTGGTGGAGCAGCAAGTGGAAGCGGAGGAAGAGAGGTATAATCCTCCTGATCCCATTGTAGAGGTTGCCTTAAGGAAGGCGGAGGCTGTACACCACTGGGAACAGCAAACACAGAACGTGGCTCAACATCGTACGCCTGGCAGGTGGTACTGCGATCAGGCGGAGCGAGCGCAGGCGGAGAGAGTGCAGGCGGAGGCGGAGGCGCAACATTCTCAGCCCGACACTCACGCATCAAGTCCGAAAGCTGTGCTTGCATGGACTGTAGTAGAGTCCACTTGGGGTCGGCAGAAACTACAGTAGGCTGAGGTAAAGCCTTAACAGTAGAGCTCTGTTGTGGCAGAACCTTACTCCTCTTGGGCGGAGTGCAGTCGACTGAAGACTGCGGCGAGTCAGAGCTGAGCCAATGACTGCAGCCCGGCTGAGCACTCGCGGACTGGACTCTGCGTTTAAGTGGTCTCGAGACCTGAGTCCAACGTTTCTTCCCTGACAATTGATCAGCGGACGAGAAAAAGACGGGCTCAATCGTCTGCAGGTGGGAGTGACGGTCTTTGGAAGACACGCCCGCAACCACCGAGGATACTTCTGTGCGCCGATCAAGGCCTGCCGAACCCTTATGCCCTTCGACATTGCTTCTCCCCTGGGCTTGGGAGCTTGCAAGAGGTCCCGGACTGGGAGGACGACTGGCTCGCACAGAAGTATCCTCACGCACCACACTGACACTGACACTAGCACTTGGCACTGCACTGACACTAGCACTCGTCACAGCACTGGCACTAATTCCACCCACTGCACTCTTGACCTTAAGTTCCTTGACTTCGGCCATAAGAGACTTATGATCACTTACCACTGACTCTACTTTATCGCCTAAGGCCTGAATAGCACGCAAAACAACAGACATATCAGGCTGAGGGCAAATAGTAGGTTCGGGGGTAGCCACTACAGGGGTAGGAAAAGGTAGGGGATCATGAGGTGAGGAAAAAAGTGAAGAGTGAGAAGAACTCCTCCTAACTCTACCTCTCTCTAACTTAGTTGAATATTTCAAAAGACGGACAAATTCAAGTTCCGAAAGTCCGGCGCATTCCTCACATCGATTTTCTAACTGACAGGGCCTGTCCCTACAGTCAGAACAAGCGGTGTGAGGATCTACCGAGGCCTTCGGAATACGCCTATTACAAGACCTACATCGTCTATGGGAGGGGGCTTGCGAAATGTCAGACATCTTGAATCCAAAGAGTTAGCCAAGGGGGGTTCCAAAATCAAGCAAAAGATCGTTAACCGTTAATCAGGACTATATAAAAGCTATCTAGCTAATATAAGAAGGTTTCCAGTAAAGCGACAGCCGAAATCTGAGAGAATACTTCACCAATTAGCCGTGAAAATACTCGAAGATCATAAGCGTATCCCAGAACGTCTTGCCGGAAGCACGACAGAGGAAAAATTGAGGAGGTGTCAACAAGAAGTACTATAGTACCTGGCCACAGGTGGCGCTGGTAAGTACACCCCCTTCTAGTATTGTGATAGCTGGCGTATCCCTCCATAGAATTCTGTCGGGCAACGGAGTTGACAGCTACATGATTATCGGGTAAGTTTAATATTGAAAAATGTGAAATTTACCCATTTTTACCCCTCTATCGAGGAATTCTGAAATGGGTTAGATACAATATTATTCATGATTTTGATTATACTATGTATAGGGCTCGATTTCTATACCAACTCAATGTGACGCAAAAATTGTTTCTATGTCTGCAACCAGCTATGTATTTCAGTCGAGAAAAGTCAAAAAAGTGAAATTTACCCATTTTTACCCCTCTATCGCCGAATTCTGAAATGGGTTAGATACAATATTATTCATGATTCTGATTATACCATGTATGGGGCTCAAATTGTATACCAACTCAATGTGACGCAAAAATTGTTTCTATGTCTGGCAACCAGCTAAGTATTTCAGCCGAGAAAAGTAAAAAAAAGTGAAATTTACCCATTTTTACACCAATATCGCAAAATTCTGAAATGGGTTAGATACAATATTATTAATGATTCTGATTATACTATGTATGGGGCTCAAATTCTATACCAACTCAATGTGACGCAAAAATTGTTTCTATGTCTGGCAACCAGCTATGTATTTCAGTCGAGAAAAGTCAAAAATGTGAAATTTACCCATTTTTACACCAATATCGCAAAATTCTGAAATGGGTTAGATACAATATTATTCATGATTTTGATTATACTATGTATAGGGCTCGATTTCTATTCCAACTCAATGTGACGCAAAAATTGTTTCTATGTCTGGCAACCAGCTATGTATTTCAGTCGAGAAAAGTCAAAAAAGTGAAATTTACCCATTTTTACCCCTCTATCGCCGAATTCTGAAATGGGTTAGATACAATATTATTCATGATTCTGATTATACCATGTATGGGGCTCAAATTGTATACCAACTCAATGTGACGCAAAAATTGTTTCTATGTCTGGCAACCAGATATGTATTTCAGCCGAGAAAAGTAAAAAAAAGTGAAATTTACCCATTTTTACACCAATATCGCAAAATTCTGAAATGGGTTAGATACAATATTATTCATGATTCTGATTATAATATGTTAGGGGGTCAAATTCTATACCAACTCAATGTGACGCAAAAATTGTTTCTATGTCTGGCAACCAGATATGTATTTAAGTCGAGAAAAGTAAAAAAAAGTGAAATTTACCCATTTTTACCCCTCTATCGTAGAATTCTGAAATGGGTTAGATACAATATTATTCATGATTTTGATTATACTATGTATGGGGATCAAATTCTATACCAACTCAATGTGACGCAAAAATTGTTTCTATGTCTGGCAACCAGATATGTATTTAAGTCGAGAAAAGTAAAAAAAGTGAAAATTACACATTTTTACCCCTCTATCGCAGAATTCTGAAATGGGTTAGATACAATATTATTCATGATTTTGATTATACTATGTATGGGGATCAAATTCTATACCAACTCAATGTGACGCAAAAATTGTTTCTATGTCTGGCAACCAGCTATGTATTTCAGCCGAGAAAAGTAAAAAAAAGTGAAATTTACCCATTTTTACACCAATATCGCAAAATTCTGAAATGGGTTAGATACAATATTATTCATGATTCTGATTATAATATGTTAGGGGGTCAAATTCTATACCAACTCAATGTGACGCAAAAATTGTTTCTATGTCTGGCAACCAGATATGTATTTAAGTCGAGAAAAGTAAAAAACAGTGAAATTTACCCATTTTTACCCCTCTATCACAGAATTCTGAAATGGGTTAGATACAATATTATTCATGATTTTGATTATACTATGTATGGGGATCAAATTCTATACCAACTCAATGTAACGCAAAAATTGTTTCTATGTCTGGCAACCAGATATGTATTTAAGTCGAGAAAAGTAAAAAAAGTGAAAATTACACATTTTTACCCCTCTATCGCAGAATTCTGAAATGGGTTAGATACAATATTATTCATGATTTTGATTATACTATGTATGGGGATCAAATTCTATACCAACTCAATGTGACGCAAAAATTGTTTCTATGTCTGGCAACCAGATATGTATTTAAGTCGAGAAAAGTAAAAAAAGTGAAAATTACACATTTTTACCCCTCTATCGCAGAATTCTGAAATGGGTTAGATACAATATTATTCATGATTTTGATTATACTATGTATGGGGATCAAATTCTATACCAACTCAATGTGACGCAAAAATTGTTTCTATGTCTGGCAACCAGCTATGTATTTCAGCCGAGAAAAGTAAAAAAAAGTGAAATTTACCCATTTTTACACCAATATCGCAAAATTCTGAAATGGGTTAGATACAATATTATTCATGATTCTGATTATAATATGTTAGGGGGTCAAATTCTATACCAACTCAATGTGACGCAAAAATTGTTTCTATGTCTGGCAACCAGATATGTATTTAAGTCGAGAAAAGTAAAAAAAAGTGAAATTTACCCATTTTTACCCCTCTATCGCAGAATTCTGAAATGGGTTAGATACAATATTATTCATGATTTTGATTATACTATGTATGGGGATCAAATTCTATACCAACTCAATGTGACGCAAAAATTGTTTCTATGTCTGGCAACCAGCTATGTATTTCAGCCGAGAAAAGTAAAAAAAAGTGAAATTTACCCATTTTTACACCAATATCGCAAAATTCTGAAATGGGTTAGATACAATATTATTCATGATTCTGATTATACTATGTATGGGGGTCAAATTCTATACCAACTCAATGTGACGCAAAAATTGTTTCTATGTCTGGCAACCAGATATGTATTTCAGTCGAGAAAAGTCAAAAAAGTGAAAATTACCCATTTTTACCCCTCTGTCGCAGATTTCTGAAATGGGTTAGATAGAATATTATTCATGATTCTGATTATACTATGTATGGGGCTCAAATTCTATACCAACTCAATGTGACGCAAAAATTGTTTCTATGTCTGGCAACCAGATATGTATTTCAGTCGAGAAAAGTCATAAAAGTGAAAATTACACATTTTTACCCCAATATTGCAGAATTCTGAAATGGGTTAGATAAAATATTATTCATGATTCTGATTATACTATATATGGGGCTCAAATTCTATACCAACTCAATGTGACGCAAAAATTGTTTCTATGTCTGGCAACCAGATATGTATTTAAGTCGAGAAAAGTAAAAAAAGTGAAAATTACACATTTTTACCCCAATATCGCAGAATTCTGAAATGGGTTAGATAAAATATTATTCATGATTCTGATTATACTATATATGAGGCTCAAATTCTATACCAACTCAATGTGACGCAGAAATTGTTTCTATGTCTGGCAACCAGATATGTATTTCAGTCGAGAAAAGTCAAAAAAGTTAAAAATGTTATTTTCATTAGTAAAATAAATTTTTGAATATACTTACCCGATAATCATGTAGCTGTCAACTCCGTTGCCCGACAGAATTCTACGGGAGGGATACGCCAGCTATCACTATACTAGAAGGGGGTGTACTCACCAGCGCCACCTGTGGCCAGGCAGTGAACCCTCGTTTATCGCGGTAGATAGGTTCCAGTCGCGGCCGCGATAGGTGAAAATCCGCGAAGTAGTGACACCATATTTACCTATTTATTCAACATGTATATTCAGACTTTTAAAACCTTCCCTTGTACGTAGTACTGTTAACAAACTACCCTTTAATGTACAGAACACTTAATGCATGTACTACAGTACCCTAAACTAAAACAGGCACAAATATTAAAGGTGATTTTATATCATGCATTTCCTAAACATGCTAAAAAGCATGATAAAAAATGGCAACCAATGTTTTGTTTACATTTATCTCTGATCATAATGTAGAAACAAACTGGAGGTAGAGCTTTGCTTATTACCCAGACATATTTCCCATACTTTTCCCTTAGAACTACATCACATCTTCCTACTTTAGATATATATATATATATATATATATATATATTTATATATATATATATATATATATATATATATATATATATGTGTGTGTGTGTGTGTGTGTGTATATATATATATATATATATATATTTATATGTATACACATATACATACCTACATATATACATAAATACATGCATACATATATATATATATATATATATATATATATATATATATATATATTACTGTATATATATGGGTTATGGAAAAAATCCGCGAAGTGGTGAATCCGCGATGGTCGAACCGCGAAGTAGCGAGGGTTCACTGTACTGCAGTACTTCTTGTTGACACCACCTCACTTTTTCCTCGGTCCACTGGTTCTCTATGGGGAGGAAGGGTGGGTCAATTAAATCATGATTATCGGGTAAGTATATTCAAAAATGTTATTTTTATTAATAAAATAAATTTTTGAATATACTTACCCGATAATCATGTAGCTGTCAACTCCGTTGCCCGACAGAATTCTATGGAGGGATACGCCAGCTATCACAATACTAGAAGGGGGTGTATTTACCAGCGCCACCTGTGGCCAGGTACTCAAGTACTTCTTGTTGACACC
Organism: Palaemon carinicauda; assembly: GCF_036898095.1. Lineage (NCBI taxonomy): Eukaryota > Metazoa > Arthropoda > Malacostraca > Decapoda > Palaemonidae > Palaemon > Palaemon carinicauda. Next base: position 135,703,363 of record NC_090733.1, on the reverse strand, counting down.
TCCTCATTATTCCTCGGTCCACTGGTTCTCTATGGGGAGGAAGGGAGGGTCGATTAAATCATGATTATCGGGTAAGTATATTCAAAAATTTATTTTATTAATAAAAATAACATTTTTCAATATTAAACTTACCCGATAATCATGTAGCTGATTCACACCCAGGGGGGTGGGTGAAAAACCAGTGTACAAGACTAAAGGATAGCTAAGTATCCCGTATTTCATATAATCAGTTATCCACAATAACAATGAAAATAATAAGTACCTGGTAAGGAAGTC
>NC_090733.1:135664161-135702587 GCF_036898095.1 Palaemon carinicauda | reverse complement strand
TTCACTTTTTTTACTTTTCTCGACTGAAATACATATCTGGTTGCCAGACATAGAAACAAAACGAGTTCAAGTTTTGAGATGAAGATAAAACCCCTGCATAGCGAAAGCTCAAAACTGGAATAGTGTACTTCACCAATAGATGTGAAAACTAATCCAGTTAGTAACAGCGTATTTAGTAGGTCTTGCCAGTGGCACGACAGAGAGAAAATTGGTTCTGTGTTGACATGGAGTACTTGAGTACCTGCTCGACAGATGGCGCTGTTGATGTACACCCCCACCTGTATAGCGATCGCTGGCGTATTTTGTCCTTAGGTTTTTCTGTCGGGCAGCAGAGCTGACAGCTATATGATCACCGGCTAAGTTTAATATTGAAAAAGTGAAATTTTCCCATTTTTACCCCTCTATCACAGAATTCTGAAATGGGTTAGATACAATATTATTCATGATTTTGATTATACTATGTATGGGGATCAAATTCTATACCAACTCAATGTGACGCAAAAATTGTTTCTATGTCTGGCAACCAGCTAAGTATTTCAGCCGAGAAAAGTAAAAAAAATGTGAAATTTACCCATTTTTACACCAATATCGCAAAATTCTGAAATGGGTTAGATACAATATTATTAATGATTCTGATTATACTATGTATGGGGCTCAAATTCTATACCAACTCAATGTGACGCAAAAATTGTTTCTATGTCTGGCAACCAGATATGTATTTCAGTCGAGAAAAGTCAAAAAAGTGAAAATTACCCATTTTTACCCCTCTATCGCAGATTTCTGAAATGGGTTAGATACAATATTATTCATGATTTTGATTATACTATGTATGGGGATCAAATTCTATACCAACTCAATGTGACGCAAAAATTGTTTCTATGTCTGGCAACCAGCTATGTATTTCAGTCGAGAAAAGTCAAAAATGTTATTTTTATTAGTAAAATAAATTTTTGAATATACTTACCCGATAATCATGTAGCTGTCAACTCCGTTGCCCGACAGAATTCTATGGAGGGATACGCCAGCTATCACAATACTAGAAGGGGGGTGTACTTACCAGCGCCACCTGTGGCCAGGTACTATAGTACTTCTTGTTGACACCTCCTCAATTTTTCCTCGGTCCACTGGTTCTCTATGGGGAGGAAGGGAGGGTCAATTAAATCATGATTATCGGGTAAGTATATTCAAAAATTTATTTTACTAATAAAAATAACATTTTTCAATATTAAACTTACCCGATAATCATGTAGCTGATTCACACCCAGGGGGGTGGGTGAAAACCAGTGTACAAGATTAAAGGATAGCTAAGTATCCCATATTTCATATAACAGTTATCTCAAATAACAATGAAATAATAAGTACCTGGTAAGGAAGTCGAATTGAACCGTTACTCTGCCTCTTTTTTAAGTTCGTCTTCCTTACTGAGCGCAGCGTTCCTCTTGGAGGCTGAATCAACTCAAAGGTGCTAAAGTATATAGGGTTGCAACCCCTACTAAAGGACCTCTACACAACCTCTAACCCAGGCGCTTCTCAAGAATGAATCGACCACCCGCCAAATCAAAAGGATACGGAAGGCTTCTTAGCCTACCGTAACAACCATAAAAACAACAATAAAAGCATTCAAGAGAAAGGTTAAAAAAGGTTATGGGATTAAGGGAATGTAGTGGCTGAGCCCTCACCTACTACTGCACTCGCTGCTACGAATGGTCCCAGGGTGTAGCAGTTCTCATAAAGAGACTGGACATCTTTAAGATAAAATGATGCAAACACTGACTTGCTCCTCCAATAGGTTGCATCCATTATGCTCTGCAGAGAACGGTTTTTATTAAAGGCCATCGAAGTAGCTACGGCTCTTACTTCGTGGGTCCTTACCTTCAGCAATGCAAGGTCTTCCTCCTTTAAGTGAGAATGGGCTTCTCTAATCAGAAGCCTTATATAATACGAAACCCCGTTCTTGGACATGGGCCTCGACGGTTTCTTGATGGCACACCATAAGGCTTCTGACTGTCCTCGAATAGGTTTAGACCTCTTAAGATAATACTTGAGAGCTCTGACAGGGCAAAGAACTCTCTCTAGTTCGTTACCTACCATGTTGGAGAGGCTAGGTATTTCAAACGATCTAGGCCAAGGACGTGAAGGAAGTTCGTTCTTTGCTAGGAATCCGAGCTGAAAAGAACATGTTGCAGATTCGGTCGTGAAACCAATGTTCTTGCTGAAGGCATGAACCTCACTGACTCTCTTAGCTGTTGCAAGGCAGACGAGAAAAAGAGTCTTGAGGGTAAGGTCCTTGAAGGAAGCTGACTGGAGAGGTTCGAACCTAGGTGACATAAGGAACCTTAAGACTACGTCTAGGTTCCAGCCTGGAGTGGATAGACGACGCTCTTTAGACGTCTCAAAAGACTTAAGGATGTCTTGAAGGTCCTTGTTGGAAGAAAGGTCCAAACCTCTGTGGCGGAGAACTGAAGCCAACATACTCCTATACCCTTTAATCGTAGGGGCTGAAAGGGATCTCTCATTCCTAAGATGTAAAAGGAAGTCAGCTATTTGGGTCACAGAGGTATTGGTAGAGGATATTGAATTGGCTCTACACCAGCTCCGGAAGACTTCCCACTTAGATTGGTAGACTCTACGAGTGGAAACCCTTCTTGCTCTGGCAATCGCACTGGCTGCCTCCTTCGAAAAGCCTCTAGCTCTAGCGAATCTTTCGACAGTCTGAAGGCAGTCAGCCGAAGAGCGTGGAGGTTTGGGTGCAACCTGTCTACGTGAGGTTGACGTAGAAGGTCCACTCTTAGAGGTAGAGTCCTGGGGATGTCGACTAGCCATTGAAGTACCTCTGTGAACCATTCTCTTGCAGGCCAAAGGGGAGCAACCAGCGTCAGCCGTGTCCCTTCGTGCGAGATGAATTTCTGCAGAACTTTGTTTATTATCTTGAACGGTGGGAATGCGTAAAGGTCGAGATGGGACCAGTTCAGTAGAAAAGCATCCACATGAACTGCTGCAGGGTCTGGAACTGGGGAACAGTACAGCGGAAGTCTCTTGGTTATGGAGGTGGCAAACAGATCTATGGTAGGTTGACCCCACAAGGTCCAAAGTCTGTTGCACACACTCTTGTGGAGGGTCCATTCCGTGGGGATGACCTGGTTCCTTCTGCTTAGGCGATCTGCTGAGACGTTCATATTGCCCTGAATGAACCTCGTGACCAAAGTGAGGTTTAGACCTCTTGACCAAATGAGGAGGTCCCTTGCGATCTCGTATAGGCTCCTCGAATGGGTCCCTCCTTGCTTGGAGATGTAAGCCAAGGCTGTGGTGTTGTCTGAGTTCACCTCCACCACTTTGCCTAGCAGGAGGGACTTGAAGTTCAGCAGGGCTAAATGAACTGCTAGTAGCTCCTTGCAGTTGATGTGGAGCATTCCCTGTTCCTCGTTCCACGTTCCCGAGCATTCCCGTCCGTTCAAGGTCGCACCCCAGCCCGAGTCCGATGCATCTGAGAAGAGATGAAGATTGGGGGTCTGAATACCCAACGATAGGCCCTCCCTGAGAAGGAGATTGTTCTTCCACCACAAGAGAGTGGTCTTCATCTCTTGGGTGATTGGGATAGAGACTGCTTCGAGAGTCGAACCCTTGTCCCAATGAGCTGCAAGATGGAATTGAAGAGGGCGGAGGTGGAGTCTCCCTAGCTCGACGAACAGGGCCAGTGATGAAAGGGTCCCTGTGAGACTCATCCACTGTCTCACCGAGCAACTGCTCCTCTTCAGCATGCTCATGATGCACTCTAGGGCTTGGCTTATCCTGGGGGCCGATGGAAAAGCCCGAAAATCCTGACTCCGAATCTCCATTCCCAGGTACACAATGGATTGGGAGGGAATGAGCTGAGACTTTTCTATGTTGACTAACAGACCCAGTTCTCTGATTAAGTCCAAAGTCCAGTTGAGACTCTCCAGACAGCGACGACTCGTGGAGGCTCTCAACAGCCAGTCGTCTAAGTAGAGGGAGGCTCTGATGTCCGATAAGTGGAGGAATTTTGCTATATTCCTCATCAGATGAGTGAACACCATAGGAGCTGTGCTTAGGCCAAAACACAGGGCTTGGAATTGGTAGACAACCTTTCCAAAAACGAATCTCAGGAAAGGTTGGGAGTCTGGATGAATAGGAACGTGAAAGTAGGCATCTTTCAAGTCCAACGAGACCATCCAGTCCTCCTGCCTGACCGCTGCTAGGACCGACTTCGTCGTCTCCATCGTGAACGTCTGCTTGGTGACATACGCGTTGAGCGCGCTGACGTCCAGCACCGGTCTCCAACCTCCTGTCTTCTTGGCCACTAGAAAGAGACGGTTGTAGAAGCCCGGGGATTGATGGTCCCGGACTATAACCACTGCCTTCTTCTGCACAAGTAGCGATACCTCCTGGTGCAACGCTAGCCTCTTGTCCTCTTCTTTGTAGTTGGGAGAGAGGTTGATGGGAGATGTGGTCAGAGGTGGTTTGAGGCAGAATGGAATCCTGTAACCCTCCCTCAGCCAACTGACAGACTGGGCGTCTGCACCTCTCTTTTCCCAGGCTTGCCAGAAGCTCTTGAGTCTGGCTCCTACTGCTGTCTGGAGATGCGGAGAGTCAGTTTTTTCCTTTAGAGGCCTTGGAGCCTTTCCTAGACTTGCTCCTGGAAGAGTCTGGACGGGAGCTTCCTCGGCTGGGGGCTCTACCACGAAAGGGCGGTATGAACCTCGTAGCAGGGGTATCAGCCACTGGGGAGCGATAAGTCCTGGGGACTGAGGTAGCAACCTTAGACTTACGAGCCGATGAGGCTACAAGATCATGTGTGTCCTTTTGTATCAGGGCAGCAGACAAGTCCTTAACCAGCTCTTCGGGGAAGAGGAACTTCGAGAGCGGAGCGAAAAGGAGTTGTGACCTTTGACAAGGTGTAATGCTGGAGGAAAGGAAGGTACACAGCTGTTCCCTTTTCTTCAGAACCCCTGATACAAACATCGACGCAAGCTCACCAGATCCATCTCTAATGGCCTTATCCATGCAGGACATTAATAGCATGGCAGAATCCTTGTCCGCAGGGGAGGTCTTCTTGCTGAGGGCTCCCAGGCACCAGTCTAGAAAGTTGAACATCTCAAATGCTCTAAATACGCCCTTCAGTAAGTGATCAAGGTCTGAGAAGGTCCAGCAAACCTTAGAGCGCCTCATTGCAGTTCTCCGAGGCGAGTCTACCAGACTTGAGAAGTCAGCCTGGTCAGAGGCAGGTACTCCCAAGCCTGGTGCCTCTCCTGTGGCATACCAAACGCTCGCTTTCGAAGTGAGCTTAGTCGGAGGAAACATGAAAGAAGTTTTGCCAAGGTGTTGCTTAGTCTGCAGCCACTCCCCTAAGATCCTTAACGCTCTCTTAGAGGACCTTGCTAGGACTAGCTTAGTATAGGTGGACTTAGCTGGCTGTATGCCCAGCGAAAACTCAGATGGTGGAGAGCGGGGAATAGCAGAGACAAAGTGGTCTGGGTAAACCTCCCTAAGCAGAGCCAAGACCTTACGAAAGTCAATAGACTGTGGAGAAGGCTTGGATTCATCCACGTCTGACGAGGGATCCAGGTGTGCCGCCTCATCATCAGACGCCTCATCACCAGAGTGTAGCGAAGAGATCGGACAAGTATGCTGAACAGCAGAGTCAGAACGAGTAGGAACAACAATATTAGAGGTTTCCTCTTCAAGAATCTGTTGAGGGAAAACCTGAGGCTCAGACTGCAAAGGCTGAACAAAAGACGAAGCAGAAGGAAGGCGCATGGGTGGAGGAGGCTGACTCCTGGCATGAGTGGCTGAACCCAAGGATTGCGCTTGCTGAGCAGTTGGCGGAAGCGGAGTAGCAAGTTCCTGTTCCTGCGGTGTGAGCGGAGCGTGATGAGGTAGAGGCTGCGCAGAACGTGGTAAATGTCTCGCAAGCTGAGGCTCCTGAGGCGCAAGGCTAAGGTGTGTTGGTGCTTGCCTTGTGGAGGGTTGAGCTCGCTGCAGCGAGAGCTGAGGAGACTGACTCATGGATGGGAGAGGTTGTTGTACCTCAACCGAGTGTTGCAACACTGGTGGAGCAGCAAGTGGAAGCGGAGGAAGAGAGGTATAATCCTCCTGATCCCATTGTAGAGGTTGCCTTAAGGAAGGCGGAGGCTGTACACCACTGGGAACAGCAAACACAGAACGTGGCTCAACATCGTACGCCTGGCAGGTGGTACTGCGATCAGGCGGAGCGAGCGCAGGCGGAGAGAGTGCAGGCGGAGGCGGAGGCGCAACATTCTCAGCCCGACACTCACGCATCAAGTCCGAAAGCTGTGCTTGCATGGACTGTAGTAGAGTCCACTTGGGGTCGGCAGAAACTACAGTAGGCTGAGGTAAAGCCTTAACAGTAGAGCTCTGTTGTGGCAGAACCTTACTCCTCTTGGGCGGAGTGCAGTCGACTGAAGACTGCGGCGAGTCAGAGCTGAGCCAATGACTGCAGCCCGGCTGAGCACTCGCGGACTGGACTCTGCGTTTAAGTGGTCTCGAGACCTGAGTCCAACGTTTCTTCCCTGACAATTGATCAGCGGACGAGAAAAAGACGGGCTCAATCGTCTGCAGGTGGGAGTGACGGTCTTTGGAAGACACGCCCGCAACCACCGAGGATACTTCTGTGCGCCGATCAAGGCCTGCCGAACCCTTATGCCCTTCGACATTGCTTCTCCCCTGGGCTTGGGAGCTTGCAAGAGGTCCCGGACTGGGAGGACGACTGGCTCGCACAGAAGTATCCTCACGCACCACACTGACACTGACACTAGCACTTGGCACTGCACTGACACTAGCACTCGTCACAGCACTGGCACTAATTCCACCCACTGCACTCTTGACCTTAAGTTCCTTGACTTCGGCCATAAGAGACTTATGATCACTTACCACTGACTCTACTTTATCGCCTAAGGCCTGAATAGCACGCAAAACAACAGACATATCAGGCTGAGGGCAAATAGTAGGTTCGGGGGTAGCCACTACAGGGGTAGGAAAAGGTAGGGGATCATGAGGTGAGGAAAAAAGTGAAGAGTGAGAAGAACTCCTCCTAACTCTACCTCTCTCTAACTTAGTTGAATATTTCAAAAGACGGACAAATTCAAGTTCCGAAAGTCCGGCGCATTCCTCACATCGATTTTCTAACTGACAGGGCCTGTCCCTACAGTCAGAACAAGCGGTGTGAGGATCTACCGAGGCCTTCGGAATACGCCTATTACAAGACCTACATCGTCTATGGGAGGGGGCTTGCGAAATGTCAGACATCTTGAATCCAAAGAGTTAGCCAAGGGGGGTTCCAAAATCAAGCAAAAGATCGTTAACCGTTAATCAGGACTATATAAAAGCTATCTAGCTAATATAAGAAGGTTTCCAGTAAAGCGACAGCCGAAATCTGAGAGAATACTTCACCAATTAGCCGTGAAAATACTCGAAGATCATAAGCGTATCCCAGAACGTCTTGCCGGAAGCACGACAGAGGAAAAATTGAGGAGGTGTCAACAAGAAGTACTATAGTACCTGGCCACAGGTGGCGCTGGTAAGTACACCCCCTTCTAGTATTGTGATAGCTGGCGTATCCCTCCATAGAATTCTGTCGGGCAACGGAGTTGACAGCTACATGATTATCGGGTAAGTTTAATATTGAAAAATGTGAAATTTACCCATTTTTACCCCTCTATCGAGGAATTCTGAAATGGGTTAGATACAATATTATTCATGATTTTGATTATACTATGTATAGGGCTCGATTTCTATACCAACTCAATGTGACGCAAAAATTGTTTCTATGTCTGCAACCAGCTATGTATTTCAGTCGAGAAAAGTCAAAAAAGTGAAATTTACCCATTTTTACCCCTCTATCGCCGAATTCTGAAATGGGTTAGATACAATATTATTCATGATTCTGATTATACCATGTATGGGGCTCAAATTGTATACCAACTCAATGTGACGCAAAAATTGTTTCTATGTCTGGCAACCAGCTAAGTATTTCAGCCGAGAAAAGTAAAAAAAAGTGAAATTTACCCATTTTTACACCAATATCGCAAAATTCTGAAATGGGTTAGATACAATATTATTAATGATTCTGATTATACTATGTATGGGGCTCAAATTCTATACCAACTCAATGTGACGCAAAAATTGTTTCTATGTCTGGCAACCAGCTATGTATTTCAGTCGAGAAAAGTCAAAAATGTGAAATTTACCCATTTTTACACCAATATCGCAAAATTCTGAAATGGGTTAGATACAATATTATTCATGATTTTGATTATACTATGTATAGGGCTCGATTTCTATTCCAACTCAATGTGACGCAAAAATTGTTTCTATGTCTGGCAACCAGCTATGTATTTCAGTCGAGAAAAGTCAAAAAAGTGAAATTTACCCATTTTTACCCCTCTATCGCCGAATTCTGAAATGGGTTAGATACAATATTATTCATGATTCTGATTATACCATGTATGGGGCTCAAATTGTATACCAACTCAATGTGACGCAAAAATTGTTTCTATGTCTGGCAACCAGATATGTATTTCAGCCGAGAAAAGTAAAAAAAAGTGAAATTTACCCATTTTTACACCAATATCGCAAAATTCTGAAATGGGTTAGATACAATATTATTCATGATTCTGATTATAATATGTTAGGGGGTCAAATTCTATACCAACTCAATGTGACGCAAAAATTGTTTCTATGTCTGGCAACCAGATATGTATTTAAGTCGAGAAAAGTAAAAAAAAGTGAAATTTACCCATTTTTACCCCTCTATCGTAGAATTCTGAAATGGGTTAGATACAATATTATTCATGATTTTGATTATACTATGTATGGGGATCAAATTCTATACCAACTCAATGTGACGCAAAAATTGTTTCTATGTCTGGCAACCAGATATGTATTTAAGTCGAGAAAAGTAAAAAAAGTGAAAATTACACATTTTTACCCCTCTATCGCAGAATTCTGAAATGGGTTAGATACAATATTATTCATGATTTTGATTATACTATGTATGGGGATCAAATTCTATACCAACTCAATGTGACGCAAAAATTGTTTCTATGTCTGGCAACCAGCTATGTATTTCAGCCGAGAAAAGTAAAAAAAAGTGAAATTTACCCATTTTTACACCAATATCGCAAAATTCTGAAATGGGTTAGATACAATATTATTCATGATTCTGATTATAATATGTTAGGGGGTCAAATTCTATACCAACTCAATGTGACGCAAAAATTGTTTCTATGTCTGGCAACCAGATATGTATTTAAGTCGAGAAAAGTAAAAAACAGTGAAATTTACCCATTTTTACCCCTCTATCACAGAATTCTGAAATGGGTTAGATACAATATTATTCATGATTTTGATTATACTATGTATGGGGATCAAATTCTATACCAACTCAATGTAACGCAAAAATTGTTTCTATGTCTGGCAACCAGATATGTATTTAAGTCGAGAAAAGTAAAAAAAGTGAAAATTACACATTTTTACCCCTCTATCGCAGAATTCTGAAATGGGTTAGATACAATATTATTCATGATTTTGATTATACTATGTATGGGGATCAAATTCTATACCAACTCAATGTGACGCAAAAATTGTTTCTATGTCTGGCAACCAGATATGTATTTAAGTCGAGAAAAGTAAAAAAAGTGAAAATTACACATTTTTACCCCTCTATCGCAGAATTCTGAAATGGGTTAGATACAATATTATTCATGATTTTGATTATACTATGTATGGGGATCAAATTCTATACCAACTCAATGTGACGCAAAAATTGTTTCTATGTCTGGCAACCAGCTATGTATTTCAGCCGAGAAAAGTAAAAAAAAGTGAAATTTACCCATTTTTACACCAATATCGCAAAATTCTGAAATGGGTTAGATACAATATTATTCATGATTCTGATTATAATATGTTAGGGGGTCAAATTCTATACCAACTCAATGTGACGCAAAAATTGTTTCTATGTCTGGCAACCAGATATGTATTTAAGTCGAGAAAAGTAAAAAAAAGTGAAATTTACCCATTTTTACCCCTCTATCGCAGAATTCTGAAATGGGTTAGATACAATATTATTCATGATTTTGATTATACTATGTATGGGGATCAAATTCTATACCAACTCAATGTGACGCAAAAATTGTTTCTATGTCTGGCAACCAGCTATGTATTTCAGCCGAGAAAAGTAAAAAAAAGTGAAATTTACCCATTTTTACACCAATATCGCAAAATTCTGAAATGGGTTAGATACAATATTATTCATGATTCTGATTATACTATGTATGGGGGTCAAATTCTATACCAACTCAATGTGACGCAAAAATTGTTTCTATGTCTGGCAACCAGATATGTATTTCAGTCGAGAAAAGTCAAAAAAGTGAAAATTACCCATTTTTACCCCTCTGTCGCAGATTTCTGAAATGGGTTAGATAGAATATTATTCATGATTCTGATTATACTATGTATGGGGCTCAAATTCTATACCAACTCAATGTGACGCAAAAATTGTTTCTATGTCTGGCAACCAGATATGTATTTCAGTCGAGAAAAGTCATAAAAGTGAAAATTACACATTTTTACCCCAATATTGCAGAATTCTGAAATGGGTTAGATAAAATATTATTCATGATTCTGATTATACTATATATGGGGCTCAAATTCTATACCAACTCAATGTGACGCAAAAATTGTTTCTATGTCTGGCAACCAGATATGTATTTAAGTCGAGAAAAGTAAAAAAAGTGAAAATTACACATTTTTACCCCAATATCGCAGAATTCTGAAATGGGTTAGATAAAATATTATTCATGATTCTGATTATACTATATATGAGGCTCAAATTCTATACCAACTCAATGTGACGCAGAAATTGTTTCTATGTCTGGCAACCAGATATGTATTTCAGTCGAGAAAAGTCAAAAAAGTTAAAAATGTTATTTTCATTAGTAAAATAAATTTTTGAATATACTTACCCGATAATCATGTAGCTGTCAACTCCGTTGCCCGACAGAATTCTACGGGAGGGATACGCCAGCTATCACTATACTAGAAGGGGGTGTACTCACCAGCGCCACCTGTGGCCAGGCAGTGAACCCTCGTTTATCGCGGTAGATAGGTTCCAGTCGCGGCCGCGATAGGTGAAAATCCGCGAAGTAGTGACACCATATTTACCTATTTATTCAACATGTATATTCAGACTTTTAAAACCTTCCCTTGTACGTAGTACTGTTAACAAACTACCCTTTAATGTACAGAACACTTAATGCATGTACTACAGTACCCTAAACTAAAACAGGCACAAATATTAAAGGTGATTTTATATCATGCATTTCCTAAACATGCTAAAAAGCATGATAAAAAATGGCAACCAATGTTTTGTTTACATTTATCTCTGATCATAATGTAGAAACAAACTGGAGGTAGAGCTTTGCTTATTACCCAGACATATTTCCCATACTTTTCCCTTAGAACTACATCACATCTTCCTACTTTAGATATATATATATATATATATATATATATATATATATATATATATATATATATATATATATATATATATATGTGTGTGTGTGTGTGTGTGTGTATATATATATATATATATATATATTTATATGTATACACATATACATACCTACATATATACATAAATACATGCATACATATATATATATATATATATATATATATATATATATATATATATTACTGTATATATATGGGTTATGGAAAAAATCCGCGAAGTGGTGAATCCGCGATGGTCGAACCGCGAAGTAGCGAGGGTTCACTGTACTGCAGTACTTCTTGTTGACACCACCTCACTTTTTCCTCGGTCCACTGGTTCTCTATGGGGAGGAAGGGTGGGTCAATTAAATCATGATTATCGGGTAAGTATATTCAAAAATGTTATTTTTATTAATAAAATAAATTTTTGAATATACTTACCCGATAATCATGTAGCTGTCAACTCCGTTGCCCGACAGAATTCTATGGAGGGATACGCCAGCTATCACAATACTAGAAGGGGGTGTATTTACCAGCGCCACCTGTGGCCAGGTACTCAAGTACTTCTTGTTGACACCTCCTCAATTATTCCTCGGTCCACTGGTTCTCTATGGGGAGGAAGGGAGGGTCGATTAAATCATGATTATCGGGTAAGTATATTCAAAAATTTATTTTATTAATAAAAATAACATTTTTCAATATTAAACTTACCCGATAATCATGTAGCTGATTCACACCCAGGGGGGTGGGTGAAAAACCAGTGTACAAGACTAAAGGATAGCTAAGTATCCCGTATTTCATATAATCAGTTATCCACAATAACAATGAAATAATAAGTACCTGGTAAGGAAGTCGACTTGAACCGTTACTCTGCCTTTAATAAGATCGTCTTCCTTACTGAGCGCAGCGTTCCTCTTGGGAGGCTGAATCAACTCAAAGGTGCTAAAGTATACAGGGCTGCAACCCATACTAAAGGACCTCATCACAACCTTTAACCTTGGCGCTTCTCAAGAAAGAATTGACCACCCGCCAAATCAACAAGGATGTGGAAGGCTTCTTGGCCGACCGTACAACCCATAAAAAGTATTCAAGAGAAAGGTTAAAAAGTTATGGGATTATGGGAATGTAGTGGCTGAGCCCTCGCCTACTACTGCATTCGTTGCTACGAATGGACCCAGGGTGTAGCAGTACTCGTAAAGAGACTGGACATCTTTGAGATAGAATGATGCGAACACTGACTTGCTTCTCCAATAGGTTGCATCCATAACACTCTACAGAGAACGGTTCTGTTTGAAGGCCACTGAAGTAGCCACAGTTCTCACTTCATGTGTCCTTACCTTCAGCAAAGCAAGGTCTTCTTCCTTCAGATGAGAATTTGCTTCTCTAATCAGAAGCCTGATGTAGTAAGAAACTGAGTTCTTAGACATTGGTAGAGAAGGCTTCTTGATAGCACACCATAAGGCTTCTGATTGTCCTCGTAATGGTTTTGACCTTCTTAGATAGTACTTAAGAGCTCTAACTGGGCAAAGTACTCTCTCCAGTTCGTTCCCCACCATGTTGGACAGGCTTGGGATCTCGAACGACTTAGGCCAAGGACGGGAAGGAAGCTCGTTTTTAGCCAAAAAATCGAGCTGCAAGGAACATGTAGCCGTTTCAGATGTGAAACCTATGTTCCTGCTGAAGGCGTGGATCTCACTTACTCTTTTACCTGTTGCTAAGCACACGAGGAAAAGAGTTTTTAATGTGAGGTCCTTAAAAGAGGCTGATTGGAGCGGTTCAAATCCTGATGACATTAGGAACCTTAGGACCACGTCTAGATTCCAGCCTGGAGTGGACACCCGACGTTCCTTTGAGGTCTCAAAAGACCTAAGGAGGTCCTGTAGATCTTTGTTGGAGGAAAGATCCAAGCCTCTGTGGCGGAAAACCGCTGCCAACATACTTCTGTAACCCTTGATCGTAGGAGCTGATAGGGATCTTACGTTCCTTAGATGTAACAGGAAGTCAGCAATCTGGGTTACAGTGGTACTGGTTGAGGAAACTGCATTGGCCTTGCACCAGCTTCGGAAGACTTCCCATTAAGACTGATAGACTCTGAGAGTGGATGTCGTCCTTGCTCTGGCAATCGCTCTGGCTGCCTCCTTCGAAAAGCCTCTAGCTCTTGAGAGTCTTTCGATAGTCTGAAGGCAGTCAGACGAAGAGCGTGGAGGTTTGGGTGTACCTTCTTTACGTGAGGTTGACGCAGAAGGTCCACTCTAGGAGGAAGAGTCCTGGGAACGTCGACCAGCCATTGCAGTACCTCGGTGAACCATTCTCTCGCGGGTCAGAGGGGAGCAACCAACGTCAGCCGTGTCCCTTTGTGAGAGGCGAACTTCTGAAGTACCCTGTTGACAATCTTGAACGGCGGGAATGCATACAGGTTGAGATGGGACCAATCCAGCAGAAAGGCATCCACGCGAACTGCTGCTGGGTCTGGAATCGGAGAACAAAACAAGAGGAGCCTCTTGGTCATCGAGGTAGCGAATAGATCTATGGTTGGCTGACCCCACAGGGCCCAAAGTCTGCTGCAAACATTCTTGTGAAGGGTCCACTCTGTGGGGAAGACCTGACCCTTCCGGCTGAGGCGATCTGCCATGACATTCATATCGCCCTGAATGAGCCTCGTTACCAGCGTGAGCTTTCGATCTTTTGACCAAATGAGGAGGTCCCTTGCGATCTCGAACAACTTCCTCGAATGAGTCCCTCCCTGCTTGGAGATGTAAGCCAAGGCTGTAGTGTAGTCGGAGTTCACCTCCACCACCTTGTTAAGCTGGAGGGACTTGAAGTTTATCAAGGCCAGATGAACTGCCAACAACTCCTTGCAATAGATGTGAAGTGTCCTTTGCTCCTGATTCCATGTTCCCGAGCATTCCTGTCCGTCCAGTGTCGCACCCCAGCCCGTGTCCGATGCGTCCGAGAAGAGACGGTGGTCGGGGGTCTGAACAGCCAATGGTAGACCTTCCTTGAGAAGAATGCTGTTCTTCCACCACGTTAGAGTAGACCTCATCTCTTCGGAAACAGGAACTGAGCCCGTCTCTAGCGTCATGTCCTTTATCCAGTGAGCAGCTAGATGATACTGAAGGGGGCGGAGGTGGAGTCTCCCTAACTCGATGAACAGGGCCAGCGATGAAAGTGTCCCTGTTAGACTCATCCACTGCCTGACTAAGCATCGGTTCCTTCTCAGCATGCTCTGGATGCATTCTAGGGCTTGGAAGATCCTTGGGGCCGACGGACAAGTCCGAAAAGCTCGACTCTGAAGATCCATACCCAAGGAGACAATGGTCTGGGATGGAACGAGCTGAGACTCCTCAAAATTGACCAGGAGGCCCAGTTCCTTGGTCAGATCCATAGTCCATTTGAAAATCTCCAGACAGCGACGACTTGTGGGAGCTCTTAAAAGCCAGTCGTCTGACGGAGCCGGACACAAGATCATGATACTGCTGCACAGTCTGTAAACTGTCAATCATGGGCAAGTGAGGAAGTACAGTGACAACCCGAATCTGTCTAGACTGTCTGGGTCGTACAGACAACTCCTTAACGGGTTGCTGAGGTTGCCGCACTGCGTCACAACAAGTCCCTTCTGTTGGTTGTTGAACGTCTTCCCCGTGACACATTGACTCCGTAAACAAAAAATCCTCTAACAAGGACTAAGCTTGGACTGCATGTCATGCAACACAGCTCAAGGTCTATGGGAGCAGGTGTGGTAACAGACGGGATTAGCGGCTGAAGTGGAACCATTACCTTCCCTGTAAGCATGTTATGCTTAAATAAAAGTCCATAAGAGGTTATGCAGCTAAAGGCTCCCTCCAAATGACAGAGTCCTCAAGGGAATATCAGAAGGAGGGAGAAAAGAACTTTCTCATCTACAGGGACCTTATCCTAGAAAAGCTAAGTTCTCTGAGTGAGGGTTCACTGGTGCAAAAGCAGCAGACTAGAAGGCAACGTTATGAAACTGCTTGACAGTCTAGTGAGTTGGCAACAACCCAAGATGTGTTGAGAAGCATGCGGTAAGGTATGCAGAGCATGATGTATGCAGAGTATGCTGTATGCAGAGCATGCTGTATGTAGAGCATGTTGTATGCAGAGCATGCTGAATGCAGAGCATGCTGTATGCAGAGCATGTCGTATGCAGAGCATGCTGAATGCAGAGCATGCTGAATGCTGAGCATGTAGTAAGCAGAGCCTGCTGTAAGCAGAGCCTGCTGTAAGGAAAGCAGAGCGTGTGCATGGCGTTTAACATTTCTCAGAAATTCCATGACCAGAGCTAGAGTGCTTTATGCATGCTTGCATGGGGTTTAAACCATGGTATGAAAATGGAGGTAAGGTATGCTGAACAGCAGAGTCAGAACGAGCTGGAACAACAATAGTTGTGGTTTCCTCTTCAAGACTCCGATGAGGGAACACCTGAGGCTCAGTCTGCAAAGGCTGAATAAAAGACAAGCAGAAGGAAGGCGCATGGGTGGAGGAGGCTGACTCCTAGCATGAGTGGTTGAACCCAAGGGTTGGGCTTGCTGAGCGGTTGGCGGAAGCGGAGTAGCAAGTTCCAGTTCCTGTGGTGTGAGCGGAGCGCGATGAGGAAGAGGCTGCGCAGAACAAGGTAAATGTCTCGCAAGCTGAGGCTCCTGAGGCGCAAGGCTAAGGTGTTGTGGTGCTTGCCTTGTGGAGGGTTGAGCTCGCTGCAGCAAGAGCTGAGGAGACTGACTCATGGACGGGAGAGGTTGTTGTACCTCAACCGAGTGTTGCATCACTGGTGGAGCAGCAAGTGGAGGCGGAGGAAGAGAGGTATAATCTTCCTGATCCCAATGTAAAGGTTGCCTTAAGGAAGGCGGAGGCTGAACACCACAGGGAACAGCAAACTCAGCACGTGGCTCAACATCGTACGCCTGGCAGGTGGAACTGCTGGCAGGTGGTACTGCGATCAGGCGGAGCGAGTGTAGGTGGAGGGAGTGTAGGCGGAGGCGGAGGAGCAACACTCTCAGCCCGACACTCACGCATCAAGTCCGAAAGCTGTGCTTGCATGGACTGTAGTAGAGTCCACAACATCGTACGCCTGGCAGATGGTACTGTGATCAGGCGGAGCGAGTGTAGGTGGAGGGAGTGTAGGCGGAGGCGGAGGAGCAACACTCTCAGCCCGACACTCACACATCAAGTCCGAAAGCTGTGCTTGCATGGACTGTAGTAGAGTTCACAACATCGTACGCCTGGCAGGTGGTACTGTGATCAGGCGGAGCGATCATAGGCGGGGGGGAGTGTAGGCGGAGGCGGAGGCGCAACACTCTCAGCCCGACACTCACGCATCAAGACCGAAAGTTGTGACAGTATGGACTGCAGTAGAGTTAACTTGGGGTCGGCAGACACTAAGTTCTGCTGAGGTAAAGCCTTAACAGCAGAGATCTGTTGTGGCAGAACCTTACTCCTCTTAGGCGGAGTGTAATCAACTGATGACTGAGGAGAGTCAGAGCTAACCCAATGACTGCATTCGGGTTGTGAACTTTAACTTCGTACGTCTGGCATAGGTCTGGACTTAACGTTTAAGAGGTCTTGAGACCTGAGACCAGCGTTACTCTGCCTTAATTTTCTCCCCTAATCTCTTCTGCAGACGAGCAAAATAAGGGCTCAATCGTCTGCGGGTGGGAGTGACGGTCTCGGTAAGACACGCCCACAACCACCGAGAATACTTCTGTGCGCCGATCAAGGCCTGCTGAACCCTTATGCCCTTCGACATTGCTTCTCCCCTGGGCTTGGGAGCTTGCAAGAGGTCCCGGACTGGGAGGACGACTGGCGCGCACAAAAGTACTCTCACGCACTAATCACTTATCACTTTGATTTCTGTTTGCACTTATTTCACTGAACTCGAAACTTTAAGTGGTTTGTACCTGAAATACGCAATTCTATCCTTTCTCAAAGTTAGTAATTGCGAAAACAGAATTACAATGTAACAGAAAAATCTAATGAAAGATAATTCAGTGGTTGGAAAGAGACTAAACACTAGATCACTCTAGAAACGTTTAGTTTCTTCCCCTAAAGAGACTAGGGAGAAGAGCAAAAACGAAAACGACGTTACTCGTACGCCTGGCAGGCTTGAATGAAACGTTTATCCTCTTTCTCCCTCCGTCTCTATCTCTCTCTCTCTCTCTCTCTCTCTCTCTCTCTTGACTTAGAACCTGAGAGAAGAGCCCAATCATATATATCGTTAACACATATTATTGTTAAAGGAAAAAACTGAAAAGTTCCTTTATTAGGATCAAAACCATTAAGTTAAGAAAGAATGAACAAAACGCTAGACACGGTTACTCTTACTGCAACGTGAAACCGTGAACATTCTTTCTCTATCGTAACGATAGAGTGCAAGTTGAACGTTCTGAACGTCAACAACTGCAGAGACAAAACAAAACGTTAGTTCAACTTTGAAAAACAGTACGAGACTGTCAAAGAAAATCTTTCAAACTCTGTGGCGGAAATAGCATAATATGTTAACAGGTAAAACCGAAATGACGGGCTCAAAGTTTATTAACTTCGGTAAAAGACCGCCTACTATTAGGAAGGTCGAATATAAACAAATATAAAAATTAATTTTAATGAGTTTATAATAAAAGGAAGTTAATCGAAGAGGCCTATAAGAGGCGGAGAGATATAAAATAAATCTATAACTTTTGTTAAGCAAAATTAAGAAAGAGAGTCTATACTCTCTTAGACACCAACACTTCCGTCTAAGGGAAGGGTCGGCCATTGAAAGGTGAACGAGAGTTCATACTCTCTCGTCACCATAATTAATCAAATTAATTCCAAAAGCTAACTAAGCTAATATAGAAGTTTCCAGTAAAGCGACAGCCGAAATCAAAGAGAAATACTTCACCAAAGTCGTGAAAATACTCCAAGAACATAAGCGTATCCCAGAACGTCTTGCCGGAAGTACGACAGAGGAATAATTGAGGAGGTGTCAACAAGAAGTACTTGAGTACCTGGCCACAGGTGGCGCTGGTAAATACACCCCCTTCTAGTATTGTGATAGCTGGCGTATCCCTCCATAGAATTCTGTCGGGCAACGGAGTTGACAGCTACATGATTATCGGGTAAGTTTAATATTGAAAAATTTATTTTACTAATGAAAATAACATTTTTCAATATTAAACTTACCCGATAATCATGTAGCTGATTCACACCCAGGGGGGTGGGTGAAAACCAGTGTACATGACTAAAGGATAGCTAAGTATCCCGTATTTCATATAATCAGTTATTTCAGAATAACAATGAAATAATAAGTACCTGGTAAGGAAGTCGACTTGAACCGTTACTCTGCCTTTATTAAGTTCGTCTTCCTTACTGAGCGCAGCGTTCCTCTTAGGAGGCTGAATCAACTCTAAGGTGCTAAAGTATACAGGGCTGCAACCCATACTAAAGGACCTCTACACAACCTCTAACCCAGGCGCTTCTCAAGAATGAATTGACCACCCGCCAAATCAAAAAGGATGCGGAAGGCTTCTTAGCCTACCGTAACAACCCAAAAAACAACAATAAAAGCATTCAAGAGAAAGGTTAAAAAAGGTTATGGGATTAAGGGAATGTAGTGGCTGAGCCCTCACCTACTACTGCACTCGCTGCTACGAATGGTCCCAGGGTGTAGCAGTTCTCGTAAAGAGACTGGACATCTTTAAGATAAAATGATGCAAACACTGACTTGCTCCTCCAATAAGTTGCATCCATAATGCTCTGCAGAGAACGGTTCTTATTAAAGGCCATCGAAGTGGCTACGGCTCTCACTTCGTGGGTCCTTACCTTCAGCAAAGCAAGGTCTTCATCCTTCATGTGAGAATGGGCTTCTCTAATCAGAAGCCTTATATAATACGAAACTCCGTTTTTCGACATGGGCATCGAAGGTTTCTTGATTGCACACCATAAGGCTTCTGACTGTCCTCGTATAGGTTTTGACCTATTAAGATAATATTTCAGAGCTCTGACAGGGCAAAGAACTCTTTCTAGCTCGTTACCTACCATGTTGGAAAGGCTAGGAATTTCAAACGATCTAGGCCAAGGACGTGAAGGAAGTTCATTCTTAGCTAAAAATCCGAGCTGTAAAGAACATGTTGCAGATTCGGATGTGAACCCAATGTTCTTGCTGAAGGCATGAACCTCACTGACTCTTTTAGCTGTTGCAAGGCAGACGAGGAAAAGAGTCTTGAGGGTAAGGTCCTTGAAGGAAGCTGACTGGAGAGGTTCGAACCTAGGAGACATAAGGAACCTTAAGACTACGTCTAGATTCCAGCCTGGAGTGGGTAAACGACGTTCTTTAGAAGTCTCAAAAGACTTAAGGATGTCTTGAAGGTCCTTGTTGGAAGAAAGGTCCAAACCTCTGTGGCGGAGAACTGAAGCCAACATACAGTACTTCTGTACCCTTTAATCGTAGGAGCCGAAAGGGATCTCTCATTCCTTAGATGTAATAGGAAGTCAGCTATTTGGGTTACAGAGGTATTGGTAGAGGAAACTGCATTGGCTCTACACCAGCTTCGGAAGACTTCCCACTTGGATTGGTAGACTCTACGAGTGGATACCCTCCTTGCTCTGGCAATCGCACTGGCTGCCTCCTTCGAAAAGCCTCTAGCTCTAGCGAATCTTTCGATAGTCTGAAGGCAGTCAGACGAAGAGCGTGGAGGTTTGGGTGCACCTTGTCTACGTGAGGTTGACGTAGAAGGTCCACTCTTAGAGGGAGAGTCCTGGGGACGTCGACCAGCCATTGTAGTACCTCTGTGAACCATTCTCTTGCAGGCCAAAGGGGAGCAACCAGCGTCAGCCGTGTCCCTTCGTGCGAGACGAACTTCTGAATGACTCTGTTGATGATCTTGAACGGTGGGAATGCGTAAAGGTCGAGATGGGACCAATTCAGCAGAAAAGCATCCACATGAACTGCTGCTGGGTCTGGAACTGGGGAACAGTACAAAGGAAGCCTCTTGGTCATGGAGGTGGCAAACAGATCTATCGTAGGCTGACCCCACAAGGTCCAAAGTCAGTTGCACACGCTCTTGTGAAGGGTCCATTCCGTGGGGATGACTTGATCTTTTCTGCTTAGGCGATCTGCTGAGACGTTCATGTTGCCCTGAATGAACCTCGTTACTAGAGTGAGGTTTAGACTTCTTGACCAAATGAGGAGGTCCCTTGCTATCTCGTACAGGTTCCTCGAATGGGTCCCTCCCTGCTTGGAGATGTAAGCCAAGGCAGTGGTGTTGTCGGAGTTCACCTCCACCACCTTGCCTAGCAGGAGGGACTTGAAGTTCATTAGGGCCATATGAACTGCCAGTAGCTCCTTGCAGTTGATGTGGAGCGATTCCTGTTCCCTGTTCCACGTTCCCGAGCATTCCTGTCCGTTCAAGGTCGCGCCCCAGCCCGAGTCTGATGCATCCGAGAAGAGATGAAGATTGGGGGTCTGAATCGCTAACGATAGGCCCTCCTTGAGAAGGAGGTTGGTCTTCCACCACAAGAGAGTGGTCTTCATCTCTTTGGTGACCGGGATAGAGACTGCTTCGAGCATCAAATCCTTGTCCCAATGAGCTGCTAGATGGAATTGGAGAGGGCGGAGGTGGAGTCTCCCTAACTCGACGAACAGGGCTAATGATGACAGGGTCCCTGTGAGACTCATCCACTGTCTCACCGAGCAACTGTTCCTCTTCAGCATGCTCAGGATGCAATCTAGGGCTTGGCTTATCCTTGGGGCCGATGGAAAAGCCCGAAAATCCTGACTCCGAATCTCCATTCCCAGGTAAACTATGGATTGGGAGGGAATGAGCTGGGACTTTTCTAAGTTGACTAACAGACCCAGTTCCTTGATCAAGTCTAAAGTCCAGTTGAGACTCTCCAGACAGCGACGACTCGTGGAGGCTCTCAACAGCCAGTCGTCTAAATAAAGGGAGGCTCTGATGTCCGATAGGTGGAGGAATTTTGCAATATTCCTCATCAGATGCGTAAACACCATAGGAGCTGTGCTTAGGCCAAAACACAGGGCTTGGAATTGGTACACAACCTCTCCAAAAACGAATCTCAGGAAAGGTTGGGAGTCTGGATGAATAGGAACGTGAAAGTAAGCGTCTTTCAGATCCAACGATACCATCCAGTCCTCCTGCCTGACCGCTGCTAGGACCGACTTCGTCGTCTCCATAGTGAACGTCTGCTTGGTGACATAAGCATTGAGCGCGCTGACGTCCAGCACCGGTCTCCAACCTCCTGTCTTCTTGGCCACCAGAAAGAGACGGTTGTAGAAGCCCGGGGATTGATGGTCCCGGACTATAACCACTGCCTTCTTCTGTAACAGGAGCGACACCTCCTGGTGCAACGCTAGCCTCTTGTCCTTTTCCTTGTAGTTGGGAGAGAGGTTGATGGGGGAAGTGGTCAGAGGGGGTTTGCGGCAGAATGGTATCCTGTAACCCTCCCTTAGCCACCTGACAGACTGGGCGTCTGCACCTCTCCTTTCCCAAGCTTGCCAGAAGGTCTTGAGTCTGGCTCCTACTGCTGTCTGGAGAGGAGGAGAGTCAGTGTTTGCCTTTTGAAGTCTTGGGACCTTTCCTAGACCTGCTCCTGGAAGAGTCTGGACGGGAGCTTCCTCGGCTGGGGGCTCTACCACGAAAGGGCGGAATAAACCTCGTAGCAGGAGTATCAGCCACTGGGGTGCGGTAAGTCCTGGGAACTGAGGGAGCAACCTTAGTCTTACGAGCTGAAGAGGCCACAAGATCATGAGTGTCCTTCTGAATCAGGGCCGCAGACAAATCCTTGATAAGCTCTTCGGGAAACAAGAACTTAGAAAGCGGAGCAAAAAGGAGTTGAGACCTTTGACAAGGTGTGATGCTGGAAGAAAGAAAGGTGCAAAGTTGCTCCCTTTTCTTAAGAACTCCTGACACAAACATTGAAGCAAGCTCGCCAGACCCATCCCGAATTGCTTTATCCATGCAGGACATTAAAAGCATGGCCGAGTCCTTGTCCGCAGGGGAGGTCTTCTTGCTCAGGGCCCCCAGGCACCAGTCTAGAAAATTGAACATCTCAAAGGCACGAAATACACCCTTTAGGAAGTGGTCTAAATCGGAGAAGGTCCAGCAAACCTTAGAGCGCCTCATTGCTGATCTACGAGGAGAGTCGACCAAACTTGAGAAGTCAGCCTGGGCAGAGGCAGGGACTCCCAAGCCTGGTTCCTCTCCTGTGGCATACCATACACCCGCCTTAGAAGTGAGCTTAGTAGGTGGAAACATAAAGGAAGTCTTCCCTAGTTGCTGTTTAGACTGCAACCACTCCCCTAATATTCTTAAAGCTCTCTTAGATGACCTAGCAAAGACGAGCTTAGTATAAGTTGACTTAACAGGTTGCATGCCCAGCGAAAACTCAGATGGAGGAGAGCGGGGGGTAGCAGAAACAAAATGGTCCGGGTATACCTCTCTGAAAAGAGCCAGGACCTTACGAAAGTCAATGGGTAGAGGAGAAGACTTGGGTTCTTCCACGTCTGATGAGGGATCCAGGTGCGCAGCTTCCTCCTCAGAAACCTCATCACCAGAATGTAGCGAAGTGAGAGGTAATGTAACAGTGGTATGCTGAACAGCAGAATCTGAACAAGCGGGTGCATAAACGCTTGTGGTTTCATCCTCAAGACTCTGTTGCTGAGGTAAAACCTGAGGTTCAGGCTGCAAAGACTGGTCAAGAAGAGTAGAGGAAGGTAGGCGCATGGGTTGAGGTGGCTGACTCCTAGCATGAGTTAGTTGCGCTTGCTGTAAGGGTTGCGGATGCGCAGTAGCAGGTTCCTGAGGAACGAGTTGAGGTTCCTGAGGTGTGAGCTGCGAGAGTCGAGGTAGCGGCTGCGCAGAACGCAGTTCTTGTCTCGCGAGTTGAGGTTCCTGAGGTGCTAGCCTAAGGAGTTGAGGCTCTCGCCTTGAGGAGGGTTGAGGTCGCTGCAGCGAGTGCTGAGGTGGCTGCCTCATGGATGGAAGAGGTTGTCGTACCTCAAGAGATTGTTGCCTCGCTGGTGGAACCGCAAGCGGAAGCGGAGGAAGTAAGGCATAAGACTCCTGCTCCCATTGCTGAGGTTGCCTTAAGGAAGGCTGAGGTTGCTGCACACCGCTGGTAACTGGCAACTCAGTACGCGGTAAGGTATCCTGAGGAACCTCAACATCGTACGCCTGGCAGACTGGACTGCGGAGAGGCGGAGCGATCGCAGGAGGAGGTGTAACCTTCTCAGCCTGACACTCACGCATTAAGACCGCAAGCTGTGACTGCATGGACTGCAGCAAAGTCATCTTGGGGTCGACAGACGCTAAGGTCTGCTGAGGCAAAGCCTTAACAGAAGATGAGGTCTGTTGCGGCATCACCTTACCTCTCTTAGGAGGTGTGCAGTCACCTGATGACTGCGGAGAGTCAGAGCTAATCCAAAGACTGCAACCAGGTTGTAGAGCTCTTGAGGTCTGGACTTTGCGTTTGAGAGGTCTTGAGACCTGAGTCCAGCGTTTTCTCCCTGACATTTCTTCTGCAGACGAGTAAAAGACGGGCTCAATCGTCTGCGGGTGGGAGTGACGGTCTCTGTAAGACACGCCCGCAACCACCGAGGATACTTCTGTGCGCCGATCAAGGCCTGCCGAACCCTTTTGCCCTTCGACATTGCTTCTCCCCTGGGCTTGGGAGCTTGCAAGAGGTCCCGGACTGGGAGGACGACTGGCACGCACAGAAGTACCCTCACGCACCACACTGACACTGACACTAGCACTTGGCACCGCACTGACACTAGCACTTGGCACAGCACTGGCACTATCACCTCCCACTGCACTTTTGACCTTAAGTTCTTTGACTTCTGCCATAAGAGACTTATGGTCACTAACCACCGATTCCACTTTGTCACCTAAAGCCTGAATGGCACGCAAAACATCGGACATATCAGGTTGAGCACAAATAGAAGGTTCGGGGGTAGCCACTACAGGGGGAGGAAAAGGTTGAGGATCATGAGGTGAGGAAAAAAGTGAAGAGCGAGAAGAACTCCTCCTAACTCTCTCTCTCTCTAACTTGGTTGAATATTTCAGGAATCGAACAAATTCAAGCTCCGAAAGTCCGGCGCATTCCTCACATCGATCTTCCAACTGACAGGGTCTTTCCCTACAGTCAGAACAAGCGGTGTGAGGATCAACCGAGGCCTTCGGAACACGCCTATTACAAGACCTACATCGTCTATGGGGTGGGGCTTGTGAAAGGTCAGACATCTTGAATCAAAGAGTTAGTCAAGGGGGATTCCAAATCAAGCAAAAAGATCGTTAACCATTAATCAAAACCAAATAAAAGCTATCTAAGCTAATTAGAAAAGTTTCCAGTATAGCAAAAGCTGAATCTTAGAGAAATACTTCACCAAAAACCGTGAACAATACTCCAAAATCATAAGCGTATCCCAGAATGTCTTGCCGGAAGCACGACAGAGGAAAAAGTGAGGTGGTGTCAACAAGAAGTACTGCAGTACCTGGCCACAGGTGGCGCTGGTGAGTACACCCCCTTCTAGTATAGTGATAGCTGGCGTATCCCTCCCGTAGAATTCTGTCGGGCAACGGAGTTGACAGCTACATGATTATCGGGTAAGTTTAATATTGAAAATTACACATTTTTACCCCAATATCGCAGAATTCTGAAATGGGTTAGATACAATATTATTCATGATTCTGATTATACTATGTATGGGGCTCAAATTCTATACCAACTCAATGTGACGCAAAAATTATTTCTATGTCTGGCAACCAGCTATGTATTTCAGTCGAGAAAAGTAAAAAAAGTGAAATTTACCCATTTTTACCCCTCTATCGCAGAATTCTGAAATGGGTTAGATACAATATTATACAATATTTTACTTCAATATTCTCTATTCTTGGGTAGTGCCATAGCCTCTGTACCATGGTCCTCCACTATCTTGGAGTGGAGTTCTCTTGATTGAAGGTACACTCGGGCACACTATCTTAATCTCTTACTCCTGTTTTGTTTATATAGGCGATATTTATCTTAATGTTTCTGTTCTCAAAATATTCTATTTTTCCTTGCTCCCTATCCTCACTGGGGTATTTTCAATATTGGATCCCCTAGGCTTTTAGCATCCTGCATTTCCAACTAGGGGTGTAACTTAGCAAGTAATAATAATAATAATAATAATAATGATAATAAATAATAATGATGTGTAGGAATGAGAATTTTTTTCTTCAATGTCTGTGCAGTCATTCAAACCCACAGGTCGCATGTCAACATTTGTGACTGATACAGTGATAGGTCTATTATGATTATCAGTAATAGGGGCCTACGGATACAGGTCGGGGCCATTATATATGAGTGGTCAGCTCCCCCAAACGTGCATAAAAAAGGGATACTAACTAATTTCACCCCCTCTAACCAAACCTACAAGCCATGCCCTTAAACAGCCCTATTCTTCGTCAACCGTCACTATACATACAGGTGGCCTCTATCATACATCCACCCCCACGTCTACTACTGTAATAGTGATATATTCAATAGATAAGTGAACATTGAAACACTATACAAACATTCTTCATGTATTTTCGTATACAAATACCTCCAGATAAACAAATCCGAAAGCATCGTCTGCAACTACCTGGCCTTACTAGTCGATAAACATTTCTTATGTCCAGGTACTATCTTCGGATAGAAAGATTGTACCTATACGTCCTCTGGGAACAGCAGGCAGACCATCGGCAGTCAGTGAACTCCCCCGAGGGGGAGAATCACCTGCAGGAGAGACCGTTGGACTTAGTTCCTCCCTCGAAGGGTGTTCGGAGGGGGGAGCTAAGCCTTCAGCTACAACAGGAGCAGAGGTTTGAACACTCTCATTGGAAGCCTCTGGCACAACAGCCTCGACGATATACAGAGGGTCAACCTCTGCTACCGTCGGTGACTGTTTGACAGCTGCTCCAAACCTGATCATGTCAATCAGGGCTTCCTTGGAGGGCGAGCCCTGAAGCCCCAAGTTAGCCCAAAGCTGTAAAAGATCATTATTACTCACATTCACATTAGGAGAAACAATTAAATCCTCCCCTGGGGGAGGAAGAGGAGCTGCCTCGCTATGGGAGGCAACTCCCTCTTCCAAACCCCGAGATCGGTCAACAACAATACGGCCTACGCTACCATTCCACGGCCTCTCGAGAGAAGCTGATCGAGTGGGAGCTTCGGAGGAGGTTTGGGCCACGGAAGAAGAGTCCTTAGGATTTTCCTTCTTCAAAGAAACCTTTGAAGGAGAAATATCCCGTTTGGACTTCTTCCGGCGCCGGGAAAACCTCTCCCACTGGGAGGTAGACCACTCTCTAAATTTAATACATACATTACCACTATCACACCATTCCTCTCATTTCAGCATCAACACAATCAGAGCTTTTCACTTATTACTGCAGTAATGTTTGTACTCAACATTCTATGTGTAACTATAATTAGTAATAGAGAGTTCATATAAGCATCAATAACTTTTCACTTGACCACATCAACTTATCTTCAGTATACAATGAAATACTTTTAAAATATTAAAAAAAATTAATGAAAAGTTTTAAAATCAATTTGAACTTTTTCCAACTACAGTATACAAACATGAGTCTTTGATAATAGTATGATTCCAGTGAAGGATGGAAAGAAATTAGTTATAACTACCGGCACCCGCCACACATTAGTCAGCTTATTTCAATCTTAGGCCTAGATCTTACAGAGTGGTTGTGGTGGGAAGAGAAACTTCAAGGACTCAGTTTTGTATGGTTAAGAAAATGAACACAAAAGCTATGAAAACAAACGCGTCTGGATATCACTGGTGCTAGAAAAGGAATGAGGGAAGAAGCGTGGGTAGTGGTAGGGGTGGAGGGGGGGAGTAGTCGTAGTAGCGGGCAGTAGTTGGATGTAGAACGGCACCTCGTAGTAGCGGGGGATATTAAGGAAGGAGAGGACTAATTGGTAAGGGACCTCTGGTAGTGGTTCTAACACACCCCAGTTACTATACCAACACTCAGAGTGAGCGAGCTGGGTTTATTCCTGGCATTCCATGCAACTTTTTTCTCTGGTATATTTAGCAGTATTTATACCTTAGAAATGGTGCTATAAGGAGAATTTCACGGAGCGACACAGGTCCCTCGCCTAGAAATAGATTTTTCCTTAGTCAAAATCCCTTTATAAATCAGCTAGGCTATTGGCTCCTACCCAAATACATACTACCGTTCTTTGTGAGAATCCAAGTTCCCCATAAACCAAAATGGGGCTGATTCAACTTTCCCAAACATGTCAGAGCACCTGGTCTTGTACAGCAGTGAAGTTGGTAATCCTGCCAACTTCCTAATGGTCCGAGCATGGAGACGACACAGGCATTAGGTCTATACCAAGATATTGTACCAAGAGTAAATGGTAATCGGTCATAGAACCTACGTACTTGTATAAGATACAGTCTGAATGTATATACAGTAAGCAATGGGTTTACATACATATCCTCTGTGGTGTACTAGATAGAAAGTGTGTCAATCCTATTATGTACTGGAATTCAAGCTTCTTGCTTGGATTGATAATTTTGAGGGGTACTGCTAATTGCTTTTTTTTGAGATTATTTAAATGTTTGCTTAGATAATGGTCTTTGAATAACAACAGCAGCATGAGAATACGGTTTTGTAGAATTCAAAAAAGCCGAACATGTATTTGTACATGAAGAAACATTAGGAATAGAATTTGCCAGATGACTGGTTTATGTGGATTTCATGAGGGGGTGGTGGAGTTGTCAGGATTCTGAAATTTGACACCTGCCAAAAAATGAAAAGTTCCTAGAGGTCATGAAGAGAACGATCACAAAGAGATCAATCATTAGGAAACCGAGAATCGTACTCCCAATAACGCTCATGTGAGGGAATGTCTCACCATATGTAAAAGCAAGGAGACTGATCGCTGGCTCCTCTCACCACACCACGAGTAAATTTCTCTCCCTTCAAAAACCTCAAACATAACAACCTGTCTGCACACTTGTCCATTTATTCAAGAAAGAGAAAGAAAAAAAAAAGTTTGAGAAGCTAAAGTAAAATGTGAATGTCTAGCCTACTGAAGGACGATGAATTGTATTCGTGTGGGAACAAAACCTATTATTTTACGACTAATTGGAGGGTAATGAGTTAATCACCCATTTACAACAGAAATTAATATCAAACTCAATCGTATCACAAAGACTCATACATATGAACTAGATTACAGGTTATAAGGTAACCTTTACCAAACAACCTTAGCATAACCTTCAGGACTGTGAGCGTTTCGATTTTAGTTCGTTCCCACTCTAAACACAGGTTCCCGAGTCCTAACTTTAAACCTTCCTGTTTTAGAGATCCTCCCAATATTTGACGATTCAAAGGGTTCGTTCAAACTAAACATCTGTGATTAACAAAGAAAATTGGACAAGACTAACCTGACAGTTACTTACACATCAAAGTAAAGGGTGGACCATATATTTACTATAAATAGTACATGTAAGCATCATAGGAAAATTCAGTCAGCCCTCCTTATTTGCACGGGTTAAGTAACAAAGACAGAAGCGAAAAGCGAGAATCAGCGAATACTTGCTGCCCTAGAATGAGTTAACTCCTAACCTACTATATCACTACCTATTGTTTACATGCAGTTGATTAACACAATAAGTACCTGTACTGCCTAATATAGTTTTACTAGGTTTTTATCACAGAGTAAGTATTGTTTTAATGAATGAACACATTTCAGTAAGAGTAGAGTACAGTGTATATGTAAGCAAGTGTACTACGTACGCAGTAAGACTAAGGTACATGTAGCATGGGCCATAGCCCCACTTACACCTACATATAATACATATAGTACCAACAAAACACTGTTCTTCCTATCTAACAACAATTGCAGATACTGTAGTGCATACAGTATTACTATAATATATGTACAGTATTATCACTACAGTACAGCCTAATTAGCCAAGGTAAAACTCATAAGTGTTCGCTATTTTCGGTAGGTCGATTCACACCACTAAGATCATTGTACACGTAGCCTCTATCTCCATTAGTGTAATACAATACTGTAAAGTACAGTATTGTGTATACGATAATGTACTGTACAGTAATTAATATATCAATAGCATTACACAATGAATATATTACTAGAATTAAAATAAAAATAAAAAGAATCAATACAGCACCATTAACCATTTAAGTACGAAGTTCTACGCACTAAGTCTGAAGCATGATACAACTCTTTGAGCCGTCGACTCTATGGCGTATGGGGTTGCGTAATGTACAGTAGTATCACACTTCATACTAAAGTCAATATAAGCACACTGGATATGTAGAGTACAGAATTTTTTTTTTACATCACAATGTGATTCTACACAAAAAGGACTGAAGTGAGAGATCCACACGCGAGTAGAGACGATGCAAGACGGAGGCCGACTGAGTGAGAGATGGAGTACAGTATTATGCTGTATGAAGGAGGAAACGCCGCATGAAACTGCGAATAGGTGATTTGGGGTGTATGTATGATAACGGCCACCTGTATGTATTATTGTCTAACTTAGAATACTGCAGTGTAAGGGAAGTGGGAAGGGGGTGTTAGCCCCCCCATTAGGTAAGTAGGTAAGGACACAGCTAGTATGTTAGGTTAGGGGGGAAAGTTTAGGTTAGTTGATGTCCATTTTTAATGAACGCGTGAGGAACTGGCCGCTAATATACAAAGGCTCCGGTGATTTTTTTTATTTAATTGGTTATATGATTCTCTGTATCGGGAACAATCAAAATCACGAAAAAGTACTTGCTAATATAGATGGCTGATTGTAGGCATAGATGATTGATGGATTCAATAAGGAATTAAGTTCAAATACCACTGCGACCACCAATACTGTCATATTCTTAGAGATGGAGTTGAAAGTAAAGGAGTTATGGGGCATGGCCATCATCATACATACACCTCTCACTGCCGGTTTCGTAGCTTACGTTGTCCCAAGAAATACATTCAAAGACCAAGAAGAGTTACGTGAAAGAAACTATAATCAATTCTTTTTAGTGAGGCAGATTTACACCGACTCGCAGGCGTGCCCTTTTAGCTCGGAAAAGTTTACTGATTGCTGATTGGTTGGACAAGGTAATTCTAACCAATTAGATAGCAGGAAACTTTTCCGAGCTAAAAGTGAACTGCTGCGAGTCAGTGCAAATGCGCCTCGTTAAAAAAAATCGAGTATAGATTGGAAACACCAGTGTTACTAAATATGCCAAATAAAATACCTCGTCATATTAACATAAGATGAAGTGATGAATGTATTAAAAAAATAGACCAAAATTACATGAAAACAAAATATAGTCTGCTAGTCTAGGGGTATCCTAGGCTACCCAGATACATACGGCATGGCGTTCTTCTCCTTAAGGATGACAGCAAACTTCGTTGGAAAAGCCCAGCAAGATTCATTCCGCCTTTATTCTTATAAATCAATCAGCATATGAGTATAAACACAATACTATACAGTATATAACAGACTTCACGGCAAATTTGTGAATGAATACGATGGATGGTCACTTATCGCCGTGTATGTTGGAGGCTCGGAGTTTTGTCAACAACTCCTAAACCAAAGGGCAGCGTTATGTTGCGTTTATTTTTTTTAATATTGAATACATTAAAATTTTAAATCAGTTTTTTTATTGCATTAATTATTAATTCACATCCCATAATTCAAGTTCATATTAGTTATTTCTTTAATTTCATGATAGTTGTTCATATACAAGAATAAGATTGGCAGAAACATTATCAATGGTTCGCGTCCGTCTTAACGAATAGCTCCCATTAGACTTATCAGACCAAACTTCTTGGTAAAATGTTTTATAAATTTGAAGAATTGCAAATGCAAACTGCTAATATTCCTACTTTTACTTCCACAATAAAGAACACATATTTGCACGGATATTAGTAGTCTTGTAAAACAATAGACAAATTAATTTATATCACAGAAATTATCATCAAAGTCTCGTTCTGATTTACCCCATCTTTCAATTTGTTAGCGTTTGGAAACTCATTTGGAAGTTTACAGTATATTACCTATACTATATCATTTCCTTATCAACCTGTCCAACTTAAAAAAAAAAGAAAAAAAAGAAAAGAAAAACATCCCCTGCAAGTTTGAACTTCTTTAGTTCCATCTATTAAGCTGCATAATTTGGAAGATCGTTCCACAATCTGGTCACAGATGGAATAAAACTTCTAGAATAATGTGTGGTGTTGAGCCTTAAGATGGAGAAGGCAACACTTAGAATTAACAGTATTCTATTGGAAATATCCATGGATGGCGATTCGCTGGACTGGGGCTCAAGGCCTGCTCCAGGTTAATAGTTTCCTGTAGTGTCTGCAACCTCACCATCCTTGCAAGCTAGAGATGTGGGAGAGGTTTAGAGGAGCCTTATAGGTCTAAAACTCAAAGAAATATGGAAAGAATAATGAATCAATGATGGAAGCAACACTGAGAAAGATAAAAGGGGCAGCATGGATACGAGAGCAAACGAAAGTACATGATATTCTAACATGTAAGAAAAAGAAATGGACATGGGCAAGACATATAATGAAAATGAGATAGCAGGTGGACCAGAACAACAGAATGGGTACCTAGAGATTGTAAAATAAGCAGGGGAAGGAAGAGAAGACGATAGATTGACGAGCTAAGAAATTATTCGGGTATAGACCGGCATTAAGAGCATAAACAGAAAGAAGTTGAAGACATGTCTGAGCCTTTGTCCAGCAGTGGATTATATATATATATATATATATATATATATATATATATATATATATATATATACATATATATATAATATATATATATATGTATATATAAATATATATAAATATATATACATATATATATATATATATATATATATATATGTATATATATATATATATATATATATATATATATATATATATATATATATATATATATATATATATATATATATATATATATACATATATATATAATATATATATATATATGTATATATAAATATATATAAATATATATACACACATATATATATATATATATATATATATATATATATATATATATATATATATATATATATATATATATATAAGTGAAACCCGGAGATACGTCTGCAGCGGAAGTGACTTCAAAGGAGATTGGGGTGAACTTCCTAAACAATATTCTTATCAAAACGTTCACAACAGGAAAGAGCAGCATTTTACAAGAGACTCATCAGTCACACACATTCGAGAATTTGCTTCTGCAAGAAGTTCATGTTTCTTTCTTGAGGCTGAAAAGGTAGAGTATTTCAGGTCTTTATTATTATTATTATTATTATTATTATTATTAGTAGTAGTAGTAGTAGTAGTAGTAGTAGTAGTAGTAGTAGTAGTAGTAGTAGTAGTAGTAGTAGTATTTCTTGTTGGAACCCTAGGGCGTTTAGCAATCTGCTTTTCCAACTAGGGTTGTAACCTGGATTATTATTATTATTATTATTATTATTATTATTATTATTATTATTATTATTATTATTTCTTGTTGGAGCCCTTGGGCTTTTAGCACTCTGCTTTCCTAACTAGGGTTGTAACATGGATTATTATTATTATTATTATTATTATTATTATTACTAGCTAAGCTACAACCCTAATTGGGAAAACAGGATCTTATAAACCCAAGGGCTCCAACAGGGAAAAATCTATGAAGAGATTTTTGGAGTTAAGATGTTTACTCAACTATACTCTTTCAAATATCAGCTAAAACATTTGTATTTATTTTCTCTTTTCCTTATAAGGAGTCTTCGTACTGTTTTTTGCTTAAGTTGATAGTAAACAGCCACATAACAACAGCTAAGTTGGATAGCGTTAGGAAACCAAGGAGAAGGAATGAAGAACAACAGGGCTCTCTTGGTCCTCCTGATGGTACTAGGGATGACGGGAGATCTGATCCACTCGTTTGAGCAATGCAGACAAACTTCCTACAGGTAAGATTCTATTTGATCTATCTTAAATTTATTTCTCTTCCTCTTGTTACTCGAAGTTTTTTTATAGTTTATATATGAAAGATCTAATTTAATGTTGTTATTGTTCTTAAAATATCTTATTTTGATTGTGCATTATTATTATTATTATTACTATTATTATTATTATTATTATTATTATTATTATTATTATTATTATTACTATTATTATTATTAGTGTTTGCTAAGCTACAACCCTAGTTGGAAAAGCAGGATGATATAAGCCCTGGGGCCCCAACAGGGAAAATAGCCCAGTGAGGAAAAGAAATAAGGAAAAATAAAATATTTTAAGAACAGTAACATTAAAATGAATATTTCCTAAATAAACTATAAAAAAAACTTAAACAAAACAGAGGAAGAGAAATTAGATAGAATAGTGTGTCTGAGTGTACCCTCAAGCAAGAGAACTCTAACCCAAGACAGTGGAAGACCATGGTACAGAGGCTATGGAACTACCCAAGACTAGAGAACAATGGTTTGATTTTGGAGTGTCCTTCTCCTAGAAGAGCTGCTTACCATAGCTATAGTCTCTCCTACCCTTACCAAGAGGAAAGCGGCCACTGAACAATTTCTACTTCTGTAGTTTATTTCCTTCCTTATATCCTTTCCTCACTGGGCTATTTTTCCCTGTTGGGGCCCTTGGGTTTATGGCATCCTGCTTTTTATCAACTAGGGTTATAGCTTAGCTTGTAAATTTACTTACTCCCATGCAATAATTGTTTGATAACTATAAATTATCTTTCTGAAAATAAATTCTATTGGATTGATATTATAGATATTTTGATCAAATATTTACCAGAAACAGGTGACACATTCCGCGAAAAAACTGAATACTAAAGCCGTCGTTTAACTTATAATCAATCAGAGTTTACAAAGACATTCTTTCATTAAACTAGATTAACATGCCAGTTTATGTTAGACTAATGAGAATTCTTTTTTTGCCAGGCTATGCTCAACTATCTCGCTGTTAAATGGAACACCAAATGACCAGGAGAAGGCTATTCTGGAAGAGCTGTGCAGGGCTGGAATTTCTCACAATAAAAAGGGCCCTAACTTTCAGGTATGTTTATTGCTTGTTCTTGTTCTTGTCCTACTTCTTCTTCTTCTTCTTTTTCTTCTTCTTCTTCTTCTTGAATTAGGCACAATAAAAACTGCTCTGGGTTTCAGATATGTTTATTGCTTCTTCTTCTTCTGGAATTGAGCACAATAAAAACTGCTCTGGGTTTCAGATATGTTTATTGCTTCTTCTTCTTCTGGAATTGAGCACAATAAAAACTGCTCTGGGTTTCAGATATGTTTATTGCTTCTTCTTCTTCTGGAATTGAGCACAATAAAAACTGCTCTGGGTTTCAGATATGTTTATTGCTTCTTCTTCTTCTGGAATTGGGCACAATAAAAACTGCTCTGGGTTTCAGATATGTTTATTGCTTCTTCTTCTTCTGGAATTGAGCACAATAAAAACTGCTCTGGGTTTCAGATATGTTTATTGCTTCTTCTTCTTCTGGAATTGGGCACAATAAAAACTGCTCTGGGTTTCAGATATGTTTATTGCTTCTTCTTCTTCTGGAATTGGGCACAATAAAAACTGCTCTGGGTTTCAGATATGTTTATTGCTTCTTCTTCTTCTGGAATTGAGCACAATAAAAACTGCTCTGGGTTTCAGATATGTTTATTGCTTCTTCTTCTTCTGGAATTGAGCACAATAAAAACTGCTCTGGGTTTCAGATATGTTTATTGCTTCTTCTTCTTCTGGAATTGGGCACAATAAAAACTGCTCTGGGTTTCAGATATGTTTATTGCTTCTTCTTCTTCTGGAATTGAGCACAATAAAAACTGCTCTGGGTTTCAGATATGTTTATTGCTTCTTCTTCTTCTGGAATTGAGCACAATAAAAACTGCTCTGGGTTTCAGATATGTTTATTGCTTCTTCTTCTTCTGGAATTGAGCACAATAAAAACTGCTCTGGGTTTCAGATATGTTTATTGCTTCTTCTTCTTCTGGAATTGGGCACAATAAAAACTGCTCTGGGTTTCAGATATGTTTATTGCTTCTTCTTCTTCTGGAATTGAGCACAATAAAAACTGCTCTGGGTTTCAGATATGTTTATTGCTTCTTCTTCTTCTGGAATTGAGCACAATAAAAACTGCTCTGGGTTTCAGATATGTTTATTGCTTCTTCTTCTTCTGGAATTGGGCACAATAAAAACTGCTCTGGGTTTCAGGTATGTTTATTGCTTCTTCTTCTTCTTCTTGAATTGAACACAATAAAAACTGCTCTGGGTTTCTGGTATGTTTATTGCTTCTTCTTCTTCTTCTGGAACTGGGCACATTAAAAACTGCCCTAGCTTTCAGGTATGTTTATTGCTTCTTCTTCTTCTTGAATTGAACACAATAAAAACTGCTCTGGGTTTCAGGTATGTTTATTGCTTCTTCTTCTTCTGGAATTGGGCACAGTAAAAACTGCCCTAGCTTTCAGGTATGTTTATTGCTTCTTCTTCTTCTTCTTCTTCTTCTTGAATTGGGCACAATAAAAACTGCTCTGGCTTCCAGGTATGTTTATTGCTTCTTCTTCTTCTTCTGGAATTGGGCACATTAAAAACTGCCCTAGCTTTCAGGTATGTTTCTTGCTTCTTCTTCTTCTTCTTCTTCTTCTTCTTCTTCTTCTTCTTCAAAATAAGACGTCATGATAAAATGAGAGTCTTTAAAACTCCAAATGATGATGATGAGATGCATGAAACTCACTCACAGTCATACCCAGACATGTACATGAGCGCACACACACATAACACACACACACACACACATATATATATATATATATATATATGTGTGTGTGTGTGTGTGTGTGTATCTAATTTCATATATCTATCTATCTACTTCCCATGGCACTTCGCCCAATTTTGGGAGGTAGCCGACATCTAAAAAGAAACAAAGGGGATTCTTTCCTCCCAGCCTGACAAGGAACTCGGGCGAGTTTGATTGGTACTGCTAGGGTACCGCAGCCCACCCTTCCCCTATCTTTCACCACAAATGAAGCTTCATATGCTGAATCCCTTATTGCTGCAACCTCAGCGGTCACCAAGGTAACTTGAGGTAGCAACAGGGCCTATGGGAACTGCGTCACAATCGCTCGTCATTCATTTCTATTCCTAGCGTGCTCTTTTGCCTCTCTCACATCTATCTTCCTATCACCTAGGCCTTTCAACACTCCATTCATCCACCAAAACCTTGGCCTTCCTCTTGTACCTCACCCATCAACTCTTGCATTCATCACCTTCTTCAACAGACAACCATTTTCCATCCTCTCTACATGGCCAAACCACCTTAACACATTCATATCCACTCTAGCTGCTAAATAATTCCTCACACCCATTCTCACTTTTACTACTTTGTTCCTAACCATATCCAATCGAGATACACAAGCCACACTCTTCAGACACTTCATCTCAAACACATTCAATTTCTGTCTCTCCGTCACTTTCATTCCCCACAACTCTGATCCATACATCACAGTTGGTACAATCACTTTCTCATATAGAAATCTTTTTACATTCACCTCTAACCTTGTATTCTTTACCAAATCCCTTCATTACCCTTAACAATTTACATCATTCATTCAATTCCTGACATACATCTGCTTCTAATCACCATCTGCAGCAGCAACAGAACTCAAGTATTTAAACTGATCTACTTCATCAAGTAACTCTCCATTCAACATGGCATTCAGTCTGGCATTACCATACACACATACATATATATATATACATATATATATGTATATATATATATATATATATATATATATATATATATATATATATAAATAACCCGTTGCAGAATACTTATGTACATTAAGTTACAAGATTGCCCACAATACACTTTTGTAACCATGGCAAGGCATTCATACTCAAGCTCACTTATGACATAACGCCTCTTTCAATTTTGAAGACCAATTAATGCACATTTTTCTTAATCAGGGTCAGCTAGCAGTCATCAACATTCACACAAACGCTCTGTCTGATGAAGTCAAGTGGCTCGGGGGTCAATGCCAGAACGTTGTCTGTCAAGGTGATTGGTTCTTGGACGAAACCGTTCCCTTGAGACCTGGATGGAAAGGAACTGGGCAAGGCGCGTATCACTGGTATCTAAATGGCTTGCCACTGTGGCCGCTTCTGAATCAGGTCCTGAGTCATCGTCGCAGACGCTTTCTTCGCATAATGTTTCCATGCAAACTCGACTGGCCAAACTATGCCTTGGCTATGCCCGCTTACCAAATTCAAAACGAATGTCAGCAAATGAGGGACCCGAAAATTGCTGTGATGAAGTTGTTCAAGCAGGAACTGAGTGGAGCAGAATTCTCAAAGGCATTGAAGTTTGAAAGGTTTGTGGGAACGTTTATGGAAACTTTTAAGGATCCTTCCGGATCATTTTGTGGTGAGAAGATAAAAAACCTTGAAGACTATGATAAATGGCTGAAGCATTTGGTCAGAAGCAGTCTCCGTAAGATGCTTAAGTCCCACGCCAAGAATTGCCAAGCGAAACTCTACATCTTTCTGCTCATCAAACCAAGAGATAATTTCATCAGTGAACTGATGTCAGACCTGGATGTCATTCTAGAAGAGATCAAATGTCAGGTTCCAATTATCGTGGGCTTCCGAGGTTATCAGTGAGGCTGTCAAGATCCATATGCAAACAAATCAGCAGCAGTTGGTCAACCATACAAGTAATCACAGATAACAGTTTGATCACTTTTAATAATTTTCTACCATAGCTGAACATTGAAACCCTTTTTTTTTGGCATCTGTTTTTCCATGTACCTTTAGTAGCCTGTCCATCAAAGGGAAAATATTGT
>NC_090733.1:135646661-135654161 GCF_036898095.1 Palaemon carinicauda | reverse complement strand
CTATTTTCCTTGTTGGAGTCCCTGGGCTTATAGCATCCTGCATTCCCAACTAGGGTTGAAGCTTAGCAAGTAATAATGATAATGATAATAATAATAATAATAAAAAAAAAATAATAATAATAACATTGATGTTGTTACTGTTCTTAAAATATTCTATTTTTCCCTGTTTCCTTTCCTCACTGGGCTGTTTTCTCTAGTTGGAGCAATTAGGCTTATAGCATCCTGCTTTTCCAACAAGCAACTAATAATAATAATAATAATAATAATAATAATAATAATAATAATAATAATAATATTACTATAACTACCTAATTGGAAAAGCAGAATGTTAATGCTTATACAAAGAATTACTTTAGTTCAACCTGAGCACTTTAGCTACCATGACTTGCATGCAGAATATATCTATTTTTAGTTATTTTTTCGCCTGCACCAAGGCGACATACATTGATCGCAAGGCTTCAACAAAGAGGTCTCGCTTTCATTTAACCTTTCACATTTCTGGTGTCAATGTACCTAACATCTATTTATCTATCTATATAATGCACACAAATACATCTATCTATCTCTATATAATGCAAGCAAATACATCTATCTATCTCTCTATCTACTGCACACAAATACATCTATCTATCTCTCTATCTACTGCACACAAATACATCTATCTATCTCTCTATCTACTGCACACAAATACATCTATCTATCTCTCTATCTAATGCACACAAATACATCTATCTATCTCTCTATCTAATGCACACAAATACATCTATTTATTTATCTATATAATGCACACAAATACATCTATCTATCTAGCTATCTATTGCACACAAATACATCTATCTGTCTATCTATATAATGAACACAAATACATCTATCAATCTAGCTATCTATTGCACACAAATACATCTATCTGTCTATCTATATAATGAACACAAATACATCTACCTATCTATTGCACACAAATACATCTATCTGTCTATCTATATAATGAACACAAATACATCTATCAATCTAGCTATCTATTGCACACAAATACATCTATCTGTCTATCTATATAATGAACACAAATACATCTACCTATCTATTGCACACAAATACATCTATCTGTCTATCTATATAATGAACACAAATACATCTACCTATCTATTGCACACAAATACATCTATCTGTCTATCTATATAATGAACACAAATACATCTATCAATCTAGCTATCTATTGCACACAAATACATCTATCTGTCTATCTATATAATGAACACAAATACATCTACCTATCTATTGCACACAAATACATCTATCTGTCTATCTATATAATGAACACAAATACATCTATCAATCTAGCTATCTATTGCACACAAATACATCTATCTGTCTATCTATATAATGAACACAAATACATCTACCTATCTATTGCACACAAATACATCTATCTGTCTATCTATATAATGAACACAAATACATCTACCTATCTATTGCACACAAATACATCTATCTGTCTATCTATATAATGAACACAAATACATCTATCAATCTAGCTATCTATTGCACACAAATACATCTATCTGTCTATCTATATAATGAACACAAATATATCTACCTATCTATTGCACACAAATACATCTATCTGTCTATCTATATAATGAACACAAATACATCTACCTATCTATTGCACACAAATACATCTATCTGTCTATCTATATAATGAACACAAATACATCTACCTATCTATTGCACACAAATACATCTATCTGTCTATCTATATAATGAACACAAATACATCTATCAATCTAGCTATCTATTGCACACAAATACATCTATCTGTCTATCTATATAATGAACACAAATACATCTACCTATCTATTGCACACAAATACATCTATCTGTCTATCTATATAATGAACACAAATACATCTATCTGTCTATCTATATAATGAACACAAATACATCTACCTATCTATTGCACACAAATACATCTATCTGTCTATCTATATAATGCACACAAATACATCTATCAATCTAGCTATCTATTACACACAAATACATCTATCTGTCTATCTATATAATGCACACAAATACATCTATCAATCTAGCTATCTACTGCACACAAATACATCTATCTATCTATCTATATAATGCACACAAATACATCTATCAATCTAGCTATCTACTGCACACAAATACATCTATCTATCTATCTATATAATGCACACAAATACATCTATCTATCTATTGCACACAAATACATTATCTGTCTATCTATACAATTAACACAAATACACCTATCTATCTATCTATCTATCTATCTAAAGCACACAAATACATCTATCTATCTATATAATGCACACAAATACATCTATATATCTATATAATGCACATAAATACATCTGTCTATCTATCTAATGGACACAAATACATCTATCTTTCA
Organism: Palaemon carinicauda; assembly: GCF_036898095.1. Classification (NCBI taxonomy): domain Eukaryota; kingdom Metazoa; phylum Arthropoda; class Malacostraca; order Decapoda; family Palaemonidae; genus Palaemon; species Palaemon carinicauda. The sequence goes on along the minus strand of NC_090733.1, from coordinate 135,651,739 downwards.
TTTAATGGATTCACATCCATCCATCTATCTATCTATCTAAGGCACTATGAAGTTGAACACTAAAAATGAGAGAGAGAGAGAGAGAGAGAGAGAGAGAGAGAGAGAGAGAGAGAGAGAGAGAGAGAGAGAGAGAGAGAGAGAGAGAATGTTTGGTGGTGTATTATCCAATGTTATCAATTTGTCATTATCATTTCTCACAGCAATAGGAATAATAGTGATGTATCGTCGTGGATATTATATCTATCATTATCCTTTTTTTTCATCATCATCTTCACTATATCAAATGAAAATTTACGAAATAAATATCACAAATCAAAATTATTAATTTCGAGGGAAAATATCACAGAAAAAAATGCTTAGATGTATAAAAATCCCTTTCAGAACCTCTGAAATGATGGCCATGTTTATTATTATTATTATTATTATTATTATTATTATTATTATTATTATTATTATTATTATCATTTTTGTTGTTATTATCATTACTAGCTAAGCTTCATCCCTAGTTGGAAAAGCAGGATGCTATAAGACCAAGGGCTCCATCACAAAAAACAGCCAAGTGAGGAAAGGAAATAAATAAACTACAAGAGAAGCAATGATCAATAAAAATGAAATATTTCAAGAACAGTAACATTAAAATATATCTTTCATATATAGACTACAAAAACTTCTAGAAAGAAACAAGAGGAAGAGAAATAAGATAGAATATTGTGCCCGAGTGTACCCTCAAGCAAGAGATAAAATTGACGTCCAGAGCTACCGAATCATAAAAAAATTTATATAAGTCAGTGGACTACAACAGTTCTTGTTGTATTACGCTGTCGTGGGCAAGAATAAATTTACTGTATTCTCAAGTTCCTCTACTGACGTGATTATGAATAATTTCACATCAGACGTCCAGACACAGTTCATTAGCTTTCTTGCAGAGCTGACCCTAATCGATCTAGTATGTCCTCATCACGAAACTGAGAATTAATCTAGTTTGACATTCTAACGAGACTGAGAATGAATCTATTTTGTCATCCTAACGTGACTAAGAATGAATCTAGTTTGTCATCCTAACGTGACTAAGAATGAATCTAGTTTGTCATCATAACGAGACTAAGATTATATCTAGTTTGTCATCCTAACGAGACTAAGAATATATCTAATTTGTCATCCTAACGAGACTAAGAATGAATCTAGTTTGTCATCCTAACGAGACTAAAAATGAATCTAGTTTGTCATCCTAACGAGACTTAAAACGAATCTAGTTTTGTCATCCTAACGAGACTGAGAATTAATCTAGTTTGTCATCCTAACGTGACTAAGAATGAATCTAGTTTTGTCATCCTAACGAGACTAAGAACGAATCTAGTTTTGTCATCCTAACGTGGCTAAGAATGAATCTAGTTTGTCATCCTAACGAGGCTGAGAATGAATCTAATTTGTCATCCTAACGAGGCTAAGAATGAATCTAGTTTGTCATCCTAAAGAGACTAAAAATGAATCTAGTTTGTCATCCTATCGAGGCTAAGAACGAATCTAGTTTTGTCATCCTAACGAGACTAAGAACGAATCTAGTTTGTCATCTTAACGAGGCTACGAATGAATCTAGTTCGTCATCCTAACGAGGCTAAGAATGAATCTAGTTTGTCATCCTATCGAGGCTACGAATGAATCTAGTTGTCATCCTAACGAGGCTAAGAATGAATCTAGTTTCTCATCCTAACGAGTCTAAGAATGAATATAGTTTGTCATCCTAACGAGACTAAGAATGAATATAGTTTGTCATCCTAACGAGACTGAGAATGAATCTAGTTTGTCATCTTAACGAGACTAAGAATGAATATAGTTTGTCATCCTAACGAGGCTAAGAACGAATAGTTTGTCATCCTAACGAAGCTAAGAATGAATCTAGTTTGTCATCCTAACGAGACTGAGAATGAATCTAGTTTGTCATCCTAACGAAACTAAGAATGAATCTAGTTTGTCATCCTAACGAGACTAAAAATGAATCTAGTTTGTCATCCTATCAAGGCTAAGAACGAAACTAGTTTTGTCATCCTAACGAGACTAAGAACGAATCTAGTTTGTCATCTTAACGAGGCTACGAATGAATCTAGTTCGTCATCCTAACGAGGCTAAGAACGAATATAGTTTGTCATCCTAACGAGGCTAAGAATGAATCTAGTTTGTCATCCTATCGAGGCTAAGAATGAATCTAGTTGTCATCCTAACGAGGCTAAGAATGAATCTAGTTTCTCATCCTAACGAGTCTAAGAATGAATATAGTTTGTCATCCTAACGAGGCTACGAATGAATCTAGTTCGTCATCCTAACGATGCTAAGAACGAATATAGTTTGTCATCCTAACGAGGCTAAGAATGAATCTAGTTTGTCATCCTATCGAGGCTAAGAATGAATCTAGTTGTCATCCTAACGAGGCTAAGAATGAATCTAGTTTCTCATCCTAACGAGTCTAAGAATGAATATAGTTTGTCATCCTAACGAGACTAAGAATGAATATAGTTTGTCATCCTAACGAGACTGAGAATGAATCTAGTTTGTCATCTTAACGAGACTAAGAACGAATATAGTTTGTCATCCTAACGAGGCTAAGAATGAATCTAGTTTCTCATCCTAACGAGACTAAGAATGAATATAGTTTGTCATCCTAACGAGACTAAGAATGAATCTAGTTTGTCATCCTAACGAGACTAAGAATGAATATAGTTTTGTCATCCTAACGAGACTAAGAACGAATCTAGTTTTGTCATCCTAACGAGACTGAGAATGAATATAGTTTGTCATTCTAACGAGGCTAAAAATAAATCTAGTTTGTCATCCTAACGAGGCTAAGAATGAATCTAGTTTGTCATCCTATCGAGGCTAAGAATGAATCTAGTTTTGTCATCCTAACAAGACTAAAAATATATCTAGTTTTGTCATCCTAACGAAACTAAAATGAATATAGTTTGTCATCCTAACGAGACAAGGAACGAATATAGTTTGTCATCCTAACGAGACTGAAAATGAATATAGTTTATCATCCTATTGAGGCTAAGAATGAATCTAGTTTGTCATCCTAACGAGACTAAGAACGGATCTAGTTTGTCATCCTAACGAAACTAAGAATAAATCTAGTTTGTCATCCTAACGAGGCTAAGAACGGATCTAGTTTTGTCATCATAACAAAACTAAGAATGAATATAGTTTGTCATGCTAACGAGGCTAGGAATGAATCTAGTTTGTCATCCTAACGAGGCTAGAACGAATCTAGTTTGTCATCCTAACGAGGCTAAGAATGAATCTAGTTTGTCATCCTATCGAGGCTAAGAATGAATCTAGTTGTCATCCTAACGAGGCTAAGAATGAATCTAGTTTCTCATCCTAACGAGTCTAAGAATGAATATAGTTTGTCATCCTAACGAGGCTACGAATGAATCTATTTCGTCATCCTAACGATGCTAAGAACGAATATAGTTTGTCATCCTAACGAGGCTAAGAATGAATCTAGTTTGTCATCCTATCGAGGCTAAGAATGAATCTAGTTGTCATCCTAACGAGGCTAAGAATGAATCTAGTTTCTCATCCTAACGAGTCTAAGAATGAATACAGTTTGTCATCCTAACGAGGCTACGAATGAATCTAGTTCGTCATCCTAACGATGCTAAGAACGAATATAGTTTGTCATCCTAACGAGGCTAAGAATGAATCTAGTTTGTCATCCTATCGAGGCTAAGAATGAATCTAGTTGTCATCCTAACGAGGCTAAGAATGAATCTAGTTTCTCATCCTAACGAGTCTAAGAATGAATATAGTTTGTCATCCTAACGAGACTAAGAATGAATATAGTTTGTCATCCTAACGAGACTGAGAATGAATCTAGTTTCTCATCTTAACGAGACTAAGAACGAATATAGTTTGTCATCCTAACGAGGCTAAGAATGAATCTAGTTTCTCATCCTAACGAGACTAAGAATGAATATAGTTTGTCATCCTAACGAGACTAAGAATGAATATAGTTTGTCATCCTAACGAGACTAAGAATTAATATAGTTTTGTCATCCTAACGAGACTAAGAACGAATCTAGTTTTGTCATCCTAACGAGACTGAGAATGAATATAGTTTGTCATTCTAACGAGGCTAAAAATAAATCTAGTTTGTCATCCTAACGAGGCTAAGAATGAATCTAGTTTGTCATCCTATCGAGGATAAGAATGAATCTAGTTTTGTCATCCTAACGAAACTAAAATGAATATAGTTTGTCATCCTAACGAGACAAGGAACGAATATAGTTTGTCATCCTAACGAGACTGAGAATGAATATAGTTTATCATCCTATTGAGGCTAAGAATGAATCTAGTTTGTCATCCTAACGAGACTAAGAACGGATCTAGTTTGTCATCCTAACGAAACTAAGAATAAATCTAGTTTGTCATCCTAACGAGGCTAAGAACGGATCTAGTTTTGTCATCATAACAAAACTAAGAATGAATATAGTTTGTCATGCTAACGAGGCTAGGAATGAATCTAGTTTGTCATGCTAACGAGGCTAGGAATGAATCTAGTTTGTCATCCTAACGAGGCTAGAACGAATCTAGTTTGTCATCCTAACGAGGCTAAGAATGAATCTAGTTTGTCATCCTAACGAGGCTAAGAATGAATTTAGTTTGTCATCCTAACTAGACTGAGAATGAATCTAGTTTGTCATCCTAATGAGACTAAGAGCGAATCTAGTTTTGTCATCCTAACGAGACTAAGAACGAATCTAGTTTGTCATCCTAACGAGACTAAGAGCGAATCTAGTTTTTTCATCCTAACGAGACTAAGAACTAATCTAGTTTTTCATCTTAACGAGGCTAAGAATGAATATAGTTTCGTCATCCTAACGAGACTAAGTATGAATCTAGTCCGTAATTGTATTTTCATAAAAGATAATAAAACAATTAAAAATCATTACAAACCTAATGAATTATGACATTTTCATGATATTACACAGCAACGACTTCGTAAGTTTTAACATTGCGTTGAATTACGCAAAGATAAGAGCATTTGTTTATTGACAATTACGCAGATAACACGGTACGCAGAC
>NC_090733.1:135614161-135636661 GCF_036898095.1 Palaemon carinicauda | reverse complement strand
AAACAGATGTAATTCAGTTTATCATTATTTCCAGACAAACATTCTCAGCTCAGGAAACAGATGCAATTCAGTTTATCATTTCCAGACAAACATTCCCAGCTCAGGAAACAGATGTAATTCAGTTTATCATTATTTCCAGACAAACATTCTCAGCTCAGGAAACAGATGTAATTCAGTTTATCATTATTTCCAGACAAACATTCTCAGCTCAGGAAACAGATGTAATTCAGTTTATCATTATTTCCAGACAAACATTCTCAGCTCAGGAAACAGACGTAATTCAGTTTATCATTATTTCCAGACAAACATTCTTCTCTCAGGAAACAGATGTAATTCAGTTTATCATTATTTCCAGACAAACATTCTCAGCTCAGGAAACAGATGTAATTCAGTTTATCATTATTTCCAGACAAACATTCTCAGCTCAGGAAACAGATGTAATTCAGTTTATCATTATTTCCAGACAAACATTCTCAGCTCAGGAAACAGACGTAATTCAGTTTATCATTATTTCCAGACAAACCTTCTCAGCTCAGGAAACAGATGTAATTCAGTTTATCATTATTTCCAGACAAACCTTCTCTTACCCAATGAACTTCACCGATTTCTTGGGAGGCGTCACCCGGAATGCCTCAGGTCACGTGACAGGTGCTAAAGCTGCACTGACATATCTCATCATGAGGGTTAATCGAAGCGAGGTCACCTTGGGGGACAGCAGCCGCCACGCTGGGCTGTCTGAGGAGGTCAGTGGCATTTGCAACTACTTTATCTAGTAACTAGATTTAGTTTTTCAGAGGAAGTTACTCAATTTGCTATTATTCACTGAAATGCCACTGAAAAATGTAAACTAGTTACTAGAAAAAATAGATGCAAGTGGAGTAACCCCTGAAAAACTAAATCTAGTTACTAGATTTAGTTTTTCAGAGGACGTTACTCAACAACTAATTTCTCTAGTAACTAGTTTACATTTTTCAGTGGCATTTCAGTGAACATATGCATATGTGGTCAGTCTCTATGGCATTTCCTACTCGATAGGGCTATGCCACTGTCCCTTGCATATGCCATTCATGAGCAACCTTCAAATGTTCCCTTCCGCTTATAGTAATCTATTTTTTGCCTGGATTATGTGACTTTGCTATTTATCTCAGTAGCATCAGCATAAATAAATTAAAAGATCCGATTTCCTTCTTTCCTTCAGGTTGACATAGGCCTCTACAACTGGGAAGGCACGTACATACAGCTGCTCTTAAATCAATCGGATCTTCTGCCCGGGTTGAAACTCTTTCCAGAGTCTCAGAGAAGGTTAGAGTGCAACATTATATATATATATATATATATATATATATATATATATATATATATATATATATATATATTCTGTATATATATTACATACATATATATATATATATATATATATATATATATATATATTCTGTATATATATTACATATATATATATATATATATATATATATATATATATATATTCTGTATATATATTACATACATATATATATATATATATATATATATATATATATATATATATATATTCTGTATATATATATTACACACACCTAGATATACATTGTTATACATTATATATACTGTATATATATACAGTATATATATATATATATATATATACATATTAATATGTATATATATATATATATATATATATATATATATATATATACATATTAATATATATATATATATATATATATAATATTAATATATATATATATATATATATATATATATATATACATATTATAAATACAAAACCTACATATACATAAACAAATATATATATACATATATATATATATATGTATATATGTATATATATATATATATATATATATATCATATGTGTGCGCGCGCTTGAAATACCATATACCCATGATACTCAAATGTACCACAAGCAAATGAAACAGTGGAATTTCTGTACGATTTTTCTTATTTAGAAATAATTAAGAATAGTATACTGAAAGAAATCTTTATCTATCTCATCCCGAACACATCCTCACATATCTGTCTTTCTCCTGGCAGTTTTGGGGAAATCAGCAGTGACACCATCTTCGGGGATGTTATATACCTGGTGTTCGGGGAAGCAACCCTCTTCATCTACGTTCAGCTGATGTTGGGAAAGTTCAACATGGTGGAAAACAGGGTGAGATTATTATTATTATTATTATTATTATTATTATTATTATTATTATTATTATTATTATTATTTGCTAAGCTACAGTCCTAGTTGGAAAAGCTGAATGCTATAAGCCCGAGGGATCCAACAGGTAAAATAGCCCTGTGAGGAAAGGAAATAAGGCTGTATCACTATTATTATTATTACTTGCTAAGCTACAACCCTAGTTGCAACAGCTGAATGGTATAAGCCCGGAGGATCCAACAGGGAAAATAGCACCGTGAGGAAAGGAAATAAGGCTGTATCATTATTATTATTATTATTATTATTATTACTCGCTAATCTACAACCCATAATTTATAAAGCAGAATGCTGCAAGCTCAAGGGATCCAACAGGGAAAATAGCCCAGTGAGGAAAGATAAAAAGGAAGATAAAATATTTTAAGAGTAATAACATTAAAATAAATATCTCCTATATTAACTATAAAACTAACAAAAAAGAGGAAGAGAAATAATATAGAATATTGTGCTCGAGTGTACCCTCAAGCGAGAGAACTCTAAACCAAGAGACAGTGGAAGACCGTGGTACAGAGGCTATGGCACTACCCAAGACTAGAGAACAATGGTTTGATTATGGAGTGTCCTTCTCCTAGAAGAGCTGCTTACCAAAGCTAAAGAGTGTCTTCTACCCTTACCAAGAGGAAATTGGCCACTGAACAATTACAGTGCAGTAGTTAACCCCTTGGGTGAAGAATTGTTTAGTAATCAGTGTTGTCAGGTTTATGAGGACAGAGGAGAATCTGTAAAGAATAAGCCAGACTATTCGGTGTATGTGTAGGCAAAGGGAAAGTGAACCGTAACCAGAGAGGAGGATCCAATGTAGTACTGTCTAGCCAGTCAAAGGACGCCATAACTATCTAGCGGTAGTATCTCAACGGGCGGCTGGTGCCCTGGAAGAGAAGATCTCATTGTATCAATCCTTTCTCCAACAGCCTCTGTTATCACTCCTGGGTATCCTATCGACATTCATGGCAGTGGGGCTCTCCTTCGGTCTGTGCTCCGCTTTCTCTCTGCCCTACGGACCTGTCCACAGCATCCTTCCTCTCCTGATGCTGGGCTTAGGAGTGGATGACATGTTCGTCATCGTTCAGTGTTTTAATAACCTTAATGAGGAGGTAATGTGAAAAGATACCTTTTAATTTTTTTAATTTTTTTTTTATTTTTTTTTTGTCGTCTTGCTGAGTAATTTCAATTTTATTTATGGAAATTATTATCTAAAATCATATATTCAATTCATGTGTACTTGTCGTATTACATAACTATTGAATTTTTATTTATGGACATTATTTAAAATTATATGTTTCATCCATGTGTTTTCTTTGTCGTCTTGCTGGACAATTCAATTTTATTTATTTCATTTATGGAAACTATTTAAAATTACATATTTAATTCACGTGTTTATTTATTTATTTTTTTTTTTTTTTGTCGTCTTGCTGACCAATTTCAATTTCATTTATGGAAATTATTTAAAATTATATATTTCATTCATGTGTTTTTTGTCGTCTTGCTGGACAATTCCATTATATTTATGAAAATTATTATTTAAAATTATATATTTCATTCATGTGTTTTTTGTCGTCTTGCTGGACAATTCCATTATATTTATGAAAATTATTATTTAAAATTATATATTTCATTCGTGTTTTTTTTTTGTCTTGTTGAGTAATTTCAATTCTATTGATGGAAATTATTTAAAACTATATATTTAATTCATGTGTTTTTTGTCGTCTTGCTGGACAATTCAATTTTATTTATGAAAATTATTATTCAAGATTATATATTTCATTCGTGTTTTTTTTTGTCGTATTGCTGGGCAATTTAATTTTTATTTATTAAAATTATTGCTTAAAAATATTTAATTTTTTTTTTCGATTTTTCAACATGTTTTCAGCATGAATAAACCCAGTTTGATTTCGTAAAACGCATTAAAATCAATATTATTATGATAATAAAATAACAATAATCATCATTATCATGTCACTAATAATAATATAATATGAATTATTAGATTATAAAAATATGCCAAGACCACAAAAAAACTAAGATTTTTCCCAATATTATCCGTAATAAGTCCAATCTCTCTCTCTCTCTCTCTCTCTCTCTCTCTCTCTCTCTCTCTCATTTTCCCTCCCTCTCTCTCTTTCTCTCTCCCTATCTTCCCCTTTCTCTCTCTCTCTTGTTCCCCCTCTCTCTCTCTCTCTCTCTCTCTCTCTCTCTCTCTCTCGTTTTCCCTCCCTCCCTACCCTCCTCTCTCTCTCTCTCTCTCTCTCTCTCTCTCTCTCTCTCTCTCTCTCTCTCTCTCTCTCTTGTTTCCCCCCCCCTCTCTCTCTCTCTCTCCCAACCCTTTTCTCTCTCTCCCCCACCTTCTCTCTCTCTCTCTCTCTCTCTCTCTCTCTCTCTCTCTCTCTCTCTCTCTCTCTCTCTCTCCCCACCAGGAACGACGTTTGGAGCTGAGACAAAGAATGGCCACGGCCCTTCGCCATGCAGGCGTTGCCATTACGGTCACTTCCATCACAGATTTTGCTGCTTTCTTCATCGGCGCTACAACGGTAGGAAATTTTATCCATCTCTATTTTTTGTTACACCTAACCTATCACGAATCTAATTTCAGTCGGTTGACAATGACCCTCCAGTTTCTATCTTTTTTTATACGAGAAATGTGACTTTAATTAAAACAGTATCACAAAAGACACCATAATTTTCTTGAAAAGAATCTGTCAAGAATCTAATCTAAGTTGATTAACAAAGACAAATCTGTCACGAATTTAATTTCAGTTGATTAACAAAAGACAAATCTGTCACGAATCTAATTTCAGTTGATTAACAAAAGACAAATCTGTCACGAATCTAATTTCAGTTGATTAACAAAAGACAAATCTGTCACGAATCTAATTTCAGTTGATTAACAAAAGACAAATCTGTCACGAATCTAATTTCAGTTGATTAACAAAAGACAAATTTGTCACGAATCTAATTTCAGTTGATTAATAAAAGAAAAACCTGTCACGAATCTAAATTCAGTTGATTAACAAAAGACAAATCTGTCACGAATCTAATTTCAGTTGATTAACAAAAGACAAATCTGTCACGAATCTAATTTCAGTTGATTAACAAAAGACAAATCTGTCACGAATCTAATTTCAGTTGATTAACAAAAGACAAATCTGTCACGAATCTAATTTCAGTTGATTAACAAAAGACAAATCTGTCACGAATCTAATTTCAGTTGATTAACAAAAGACAAATCTGTCACGAATCTAATTTCAGTTGATTAACAAAAGACAAATCTGTCAAGAATCTAATTTCAGTTGATTAAAAAAGACAAATCTGTCAAGAATCTAATTTCAGTTGATTAACAAAGACAAATCTGTCACGAATCTCATTTCAGTTGATTAACAAAGACAAATCTGTCACGAATCTAATCTAAGTTGATTAACAAAGACAAATCTGTCACGAATCTCATTTCAGTTGATTAACAAAGACAAATCTGTCACGAATCTCATTTCAGTTGATTAACAAAGACAAATCTGTCAAGAATCTAATTTCAGTTGATTAACAAAAGACAAATCTGTCACGAATCTCATTTCAGTTGATTAACAAAGACAAATCTGTCACGAATCTAATCTAAGTTGATTAACAAAGACAAATCTGTCACGAATCTCATTTCAGTTGATTAACAAAGACAAATCTGTCACGAATCTCATTTCAGTTGATTAACAAAAGACAAATCTGTCAAGAATCTAATTTCAGTTGATTAAAAAAGACAAATCTGTCAAGAATCTAATTTCAGTTGATTAACAAAAGACAAATCTGTCACGAATCTCATTTCAGTTGATTAACAAAGACAAATCTGTCACGAATCTAATCTAAGTTGATTAACAAAGACAAATCTGTCACGAATCTCATTTCAGTTGATTAACAAAGACAAATCTGTCACGAATCTCATTTCAGTTGATTAACAAAGACAAATCTGTCACGAATCTGATCTAAGTTGATTAACAAAGACAAATCTGTCACGAATCTAATTTCAGTTGATTAACAAAGACAAATCTGTCACGAATCTGATCTAAGTTGATTAACAAAGACAAATCTGTCACGAATCTAATTTCAGTTGATTAACAAAGACAAATCTGTCACGAATCTCATTTCAGTTGATTAACAAAGACAAATCTGTCACGAATCTCATTTCAGTTGATTAACAAAGACAAATCTGTCACGAATCTCATTTCAGTTGATTAACAAAGACAAATCTGTCACGAATCTAATTTCAGTTGATTAACAAAGACAAATCTGTCACGAATCTGATCTAAGTTGATTAACAAAGACAAATCTGTCACGAATCTAATTTCAGTTGATTAACAAAGACAAATCTGTCACGAATCTCATTTCAGTTGATTAACAAAGACAAATCTGTCACGAATCTGATCTAAGTTGATTAACAAAGACAAATCTGTCACGAATCTAATTTCAGTTGATTAACAAAGACAAATCTGTCACGAATCTGATCTAAGTTGATTAACAAAGACAAATCTGTCACGAATCTAATTTCAGTTGATTAACAAAGACAAATCTGTCACGAATCTAATCTAAGTTGATTAACAAAGACAAATCTGTCACGAATCTCATTTCAGTTGATTAACAAAGACAAATCTGTCACGAATCTCATTTCAGTTGATTAACAAAGACAAATCTGTCACGAATCTAATTTCAGTTGATTAACAAAGACAAATCTGTCACGAATCTCATTTCAGTTGATTAACAAAGACAAATCTGTCACGAATCTCATTTCAGTTGATTAACAAAGACAAATCTGTCACGAATCTCATTTCAGTTGATTAACAAAGACAAATCTGTCACGAATCTCATTTCAGTTGATTAACAAAGACAAATCTGTCACGAATCTAATTTCAGTTGATTAACAAAGACAAATCTGTCACGAATCTGATCTAAGTTGATTAACAAAGACAAATCTGTCACGAATCTAATTTCAGTTGATTAACAAAGACAAATCTGTCACGAATCTCATTTCAGTTGATTAACAAAGACAAATCTGTCACGAATCTGATCTAAGTTGATTAACAAAGACAAATCTGTCACAAATCTAATTTCAGTTGATTAACAAAGACAAATCTGTCACGAATCTGATCTAAGTTGATTAACAAAGACAAATCTGTCACGAATCTCATTTCAGTTGATTAACAAAGACAAATCTGTCACGAATCTCATTTCAGTTGATTAACAAAGACAAATCTGTCACGAATCTCATTTCAGTTGATTAACAAAGACAAATCTGTCACGAATCTCATTTCAGTTGATTAACAAAGACAAATCTGTCACGAATCTCCTTTCAGTTGATTAACAAAGACAAATCTGTCACGAATCTCATTTCAGTTGATTAACAAAGACAAATCTGTCACGAATCTAATCTAAGTTGATTAACAAAAACAAATCTGTCACGAATCTCATTTCAGTTGATTAACAAAGACAAATCTGTCACGAATCTAATTTCAGTTGATTAACAAAGACAAATCTGTCACGAATCTCATTTCAGTTGATTAACAAAGACAAATCTGTCACGAATCTCATTTCAGTTGATTAACAAAGACAAATCTGTCACGAATCTCATTTCAGTTGATTAACAAAGACAAATCTTTCACGAATCTAATCTAAGTTGATTAACAAAAACAAATCTGTCACGAATCTCATTTCAGTTGATTAACAAAGACAAATCTGTCACGAATCTAATCTAAGTTGATTAACAAAGACAAATCTGTCACGAATCTCCTTTCAGTTGATTAACAAAGACAAATCTGTCACGAATCTCATTTCAGTTGATTAACAAAGACAAATCTGTCACGAATCTCATTTCAGTTGATTAACAAAGACAAATCTGTCACGAATCTAATCTAAGTTGATTAACAAAAACAAATCTGTCACGAATCTCATTTCAGTTGATTAACAAAGACAAATCTGTCACGAATCTAATTTCAGTTGATTAACAAAGACAAATCTGTCACGAATCTCATTTCAGTTGATTAACAAAGACAAATCTGTCACGAATCTAATCTAAGTTGATTAACAAAAACAAATCTGTCACGAATCTCATTTCAGTTGATTAACAAAGACAAATCTGTCACGAATCTAATTTCAGTTGATTAACAAAGACAAATCTGTCACGAATCTAATCTAAGTTGATTAACAAAAACAAATCTGTCACGAATCTCATTTCAGTTGATTAACAAAGACAAATCTGTCACGAATCTAATTTCAGTTGATTAACAAAGACAAATCTGTCACGAATCTCATTTCAGTTGATTAACAAAGACAAATCTGTCACGAATCTCATTTCAGTTGATTAACAAAGACAAATCTGTCACGAATCTCATTTCAGTTGATTAACAAAGACAAATCTGTCACGAATCTAATTTCAGTTGATTAACAAAGACAAATCTGTCACGAATCTCATTTCAGTTGATTAACAAAGACAAATCTGTCACGAATCTAATCTAAGTTGATTAACAAAAACAAATCTGTCACGAATCTCATTTCAGTTGATTAACAAAGACAAATCTGTCACGAATCTCATTTCAGTTGATTAACAAAGACAAATCTGTCACGAATCTAATCTAAGTTGATTAACAAAAACAAATCTGTCACGAATCTCATTTCAGTTGATTAACAAAGACAAATCTGTCACGAATCTAATTTCAGTTGATTAACAAAGACAAATCTGTCACGAATCTCATTTCAGTTGATTAACAAAGACAAATCTGTCACGAATCTCCTTTCAGTTGAATAACAAAGACAAATCTGTCACGAATCTCATTTCAGTTGATTAACAAAGACAAATCTGTCACGAATCTCATTTCAGTTGATTAACAAAGACAAATCTGTCACGAATCTCCTTTCAGTTGAATAACAAAGACAAATCTGTCACGAATCTCATTTCAGTTGATTAACAAAGACAAATCTGTCACGAATCTAATCTAAGTTGATTAACAAAGACAAATCTGTCATGAATCTCATTTCAGTTGATTAACAAAGACAAATCTGTCACGAATCTCATTTCAGTTGATTAACAAAGACAAATCTGTCACGAATCTGATCTAAGTTGATTAACAAAGACAAATCTGTCACGAATCTAATTTCAGTTGATTAACAAAGACAAATCTGTCACGAATCTGATCTAAGTTGATTAACAAAGACAAATCTGTCACGAATCTGATCTAAGTTGATTAACAAAGACAAATCTGTCACGAATCTAATTTCAGTTGATTAACAAAGACAAATCTGTCACGAATCTGATCTAAGTTGATTAACAAAGACAAATCTGTCACGAATCTCATTTCAGTTGATTAACAAAGACAAATCTGTCACGAATCTCATTTCAGTTGATTAACAAAGACAAATCTGTCACGAATCTCATTTCAGTTGATTAACAAAGACAAATCTGTCACGAATCTCATTTCAGTTGATTAACAAAGACAAATCTGTCACGAATCTCCTTTCAGTTGATTAACAAAGACAAATCTGTCACGAATCTCATTTCAGTTGATTAACAAAGACAAATCTGTCACGAATCTAATCTAAGTTGATTAACAAAAACAAATCTGTCACGAATCTCATTTCAGTTGATTAACAAAGACAAATCTGTCACGAATCTAATTTCAGTTGATTAACAAAGACAAATCTGTCACGAATCTCATTTCAGTTGATTAACAAAGACAAATCTGTCACGAATCTCATTTCAGTTGATTAACAAAGACAAATCTGTCACGAATCTCATTTCAGTTGATTAACAAAGACAAATCTGTCACGAATCTAATCTAAGTTGATTAACAAAAACAAATCTGTCACGAATCTCATTTCAGTTGATTAACAAAGACAAATCTGTCACGAATCTAATCTAAGTTGATTAACAAAGACAAATCTGTCACGAATCTCCTTTCAGTTGATTAACAAAGACAAATCTGTCACGAATCTCATTTCAGTTGATTAACAAAGACAAATCTGTCACGAATCTCATTTCAGTTGATTAACAAAGACAAATCTGTCACGAATCTAATCTAAGTTGATTAACAAAAACAAATCTGTCACGAATCTCATTTCAGTTGATTAACAAAGACAAATCTGTCACGAATCTAATTTCAGTTGATTAACAAAGACAAATCTGTCACGAATCTAATCTAAGTTGATTAACAAAGACAAATCTGTCACGAATCTAATCTAAGTTGATTAACAAAAACAAATCTGTCACGAATCTCATTTCAGTTGATTAACAAAGACAAATCTGTCACGAATCTAATTTCAGTTGATTAACAAAGACAAATCTGTCACGAATCTAATCTAAGTTGATTAACAAAAACAAATCTGTCACGAATCTCATTTCAGTTGATTAACAAAGACAAATCTGTCACGAATCTAATTTCAGTTGATTAACAAAGACAAATCTGTCACGAATCTCATTTCAGTTGATTAACAAAGACAAATCTGTCACGAATCTCATTTCAGTTGATTAACAAAGACAAATCTGTCACGAATCTCATTTCAGTTGATTAACAAAGACAAATCTGTCACGAATCTAATTTCAGTTGATTAACAAAGACAAATCTGTCACGAATCTCATTTCAGTTGATTAACAAAGACAAATCTGTCACGAATCTAATCTAAGTTGATTAACAAAAACAAATCTGTCACGAATCTCATTTCAGTTGATTAACAAAGACAAATCTGTCACGAATCTCATTTCAGTTGATTAACAAAGACAAATCTGTCACGAATCTAATCTAAGTTGATTAACAAAAACAAATCTGTCACGAATCTCATTTCAGTTGATTAACAAAGACAAATCTGTCACGAATCTAATTTCAGTTGATTAACAAAGACAAATCTGTCACGAATCTCATTTCAGTTGATTAACAAAGACAAATCTGTCACGAATCTCCTTTCAGTTGAATAACAAAGACAAATCTGTCACGAATCTCATTTCAGTTGATTAACAAAGACAAATCTGTCACGAATCTAATCTAAGTTGATTAACAAAGACAAATCTGTCATGAATCTAATCTAAGTTGATTAACAAAGACAAATCTGTCACGAATCTCATTTCAGTTGATTAACAAAGACAAATCTGTCACGAATCTCATTTCAGTTGAATAACAAAGACAAATCTGTCACGAATCTCCTTTCAGTTGAATAACAAAGACAAATCTGTCACGAATCTCATTTCAGTTGATTAACAAAGACAAATCTGTCACGAATCTAATCTAAGTTGATTAACAAAGACAAATCTGTCACGAATCTCATTTCAGTTGATTAACAAAGACAAATCTGTCACGAATCTAATTTCAGTTGATTAACAAAGACAAATCTGTCACGAATCTCATTTCAGTTGATTAACAAAGACAAATCTGTCACGAATCTAATCTAAGTTGATTAACAAAGACAAATCTGTCACGAATCTCATTTCAGTTGATTAACAAAGACAAATCTGTCACAAATCTAATCTAAGTTGATTAACAAAGACAAATCTGTCACGAATCTCATTTCAGTTGATTAACAAAGACAAATCTGTCACGAATCTCATTTCAGTTGATTAACAAAGACAAATCTGTCACGAATCTAATTTCAGTTGATTAACAAAGACAAATCTGTCACGAATCTCATTTCAGTTGATTAACAAAGACAAATCTGTCACGAATCTAATCTAAGTTGATTAACAAAAACAAATCTGTCACGAATCTCATTTCAGTTGATTAACAAAGACAAATCTGTCACGAATCTCATTTCAGTTGATTAACAAAGACAAATCTGTCACGAATCTAATCTAAGTTGATTAACAAAAACAAATCTGTCACGAATCTCATTTCAGTTGATTAACAAAGACAAATCTGTCACGAATCTAATTTCAGTTGATTAACAAAGACAAATCTGTCACGAATCTCATTTCAGTTGATTAACAAAGACAAATCTGTCACGAATCTCCTTTCAGTTGAATAACAAAGACAAATCTGTCACGAATCTCATTTCAGTTGATTAACAAAGACAAATCTGTCACGAATCTCATTTCAGTTGATTAACAAAGACAAATCTGTCACGAATCTCCTTTCAGTTGAATAACAAAGACAAATCTGTCACGAATCTCATTTCAGTTGATTAACAAAGACAAATCTGTCACGAATCTAATCTAAGTTGATTAACAAAGACAAATCTGTCATGAATCTCATTTCAGTTGATTAACAAAGACAAATCTGTCACGAATCTCATTTCAGTTGATTAACAAAGACAAATCTGTCACGAATCTGATCTAAGTTGATTAACAAAGACAAATCTGTCACGAATCTAATTTCAGTTGATTAACAAAGACAAATCTGTCACGAATCTGATCTAAGTTGATTAACAAAGACAAATCTGTCACGAATCTGATCTAAGTTGATTAACAAAGACAAATCTGTCACGAATCTAATTTCAGTTGATTAACAAAGACAAATCTGTCACGAATCTGATCTAAGTTGATTAACAAAGACAAATCTGTCACGAATCTCATTTCAGTTGATTAACAAAGACAAATCTGTCACGAATCTCATTTCAGTTGATTAACAAAGACAAATCTGTCACGAATCTCATTTCAGTTGATTAACAAAGACAAATCTGTCACGAATCTCATTTCAGTTGATTAACAAAGACAAATCTGTCACGAATCTCCTTTCAGTTGATTAACAAAGACAAATCTGTCACGAATCTCATTTCAGTTGATTAACAAAGACAAATCTGTCACGAATCTAATCTAAGTTGATTAACAAAAACAAATCTGTCACGAATCTCATTTCAGTTGATTAACAAAGACAAATCTGTCACGAATCTAATTTCAGTTGATTAACAAAGACAAATCTGTCACGAATCTCATTTCAGTTGATTAACAAAGACAAATCTGTCACGAATCTCATTTCAGTTGATTAACAAAGACAAATCTGTCACGAATCTCATTTCAGTTGATTAACAAAGACAAATCTGTCACGAATCTAATCTAAGTTGATTAACAAAAACAAATCTGTCACGAATCTCATTTCAGTTGATTAACAAAGACAAATCTGTCACGAATCTAATCTAAGTTGATTAACAAAGACAAATCTGTCACGAATCTCCTTTCAGTTGATTAACAAAGACAAATCTGTCACGAATCTCATTTCAGTTGATTAACAAAGACAAATCTGTCACGAATCTCATTTCAGTTGATTAACAAAGACAAATCTGTCACGAATCTAATCTAAGTTGATTAACAAAAACAAATCTGTCACGAATCTCATTTCAGTTGATTAACAAAGACAAATCTGTCACGAATCTAATTTCAGTTGATTAACAAAGACAAATCTGTCACGAATCTAATCTAAGTTGATTAACAAAGACAAATCTGTCACGAATCTAATCTAAGTTGATTAACAAAAACAAATCTGTCACAAATCTCATTTCAGTTGATTAACAAAGACAAATCTGTCACGAATCTAATTTCAGTTGATTAACAAAGACAAATCTGTCACGAATCTAATCTAAGTTGATTAACAAAAACAAATCTGTCACGAATCTCATTTCAGTTGATTAACAAAGACAAATCTGTCACGAATCTAATTTCAGTTGATTAACAAAGACAAATCTGTCACGAATCTCATTTCAGTTGATTAACAAAGACAAATCTGTCACGAATCTCATTTCAGTTGATTAACAAAGACAAATCTGTCACGAATCTCATTTCAGTTGATTAACAAAGACAAATCTGTCACGAATCTAATTTCAGTTGATTAACAAAGACAAATCTGTCACGAATCTCATTTCAGTTGATTAACAAAGACAAATCTGTCACGAATCTAATCTAAGTTGATTAACAAAAACAAATCTGTCACGAATCTCATTTCAGTTGATTAACAAAGACAAATCTGTCACGAATCTCATTTCAGTTGATTAACAAAGACAAATCTGTCACGAATCTAATCTAAGTTGATTAACAAAAACAAATCTGTCACGAATCTCATTTCAGTTGATTAACAAAGACAAATCTGTCACGAATCTAATTTCAGTTGATTAACAAAGACAAATCTGTCACGAATCTCATTTCAGTTGATTAACAAAGACAAATCTGTCACGAATCTCCTTTCAGTTGAATAACAAAGACAAATCTGTCACGAATCTCATTTCAGTTGATTAACAAAGACAAATCTGTCACGAATCTAATCTAAGTTGATTAACAAAGACAAATCTGTCATGAATCTAATCTAAGTTGATTAACAAAGACAAATCTGTCACGAATCTCATTTCAGTTGATTAACAAAGACAAATCTGTCACGAATCTCATTTCAGTTGAATAACAAAGACAAATCTGTCACGAATCTCCTTTCAGTTGAATAACAAAGACAAATCTGTCACGAATCTCATTTCAGTTGATTAACAAAGACAAATCTGTCACGAATCTAATCTAAGTTGATTAACAAAGACAAATCTGTCACGAATCTCATTTCAGTTGATTAACAAAGACAAATCTGTCACGAATCTAATTTCAGTTGATTAACAAAGACAAATCTGTCACGAATCTCATTTCAGTTGATTAACAAAGACAAATCTGTCACGAATCTAATCTAAGTTGATTAACAAAGACAAATCTGTCACGAATCTCATTTCAGTTGATTAACAAAGACAAATCTGTCACGAATCTAATCTAAGTTGATTAACAAAGACAAATCTGTCACGAATCTCATTTCAGTTGATTAACAAAGACAAATCTGTCACGAATCTAATCTAAGTTGATTAACAAAGACAAATCTGTCATGAATCTAATCTAAGTTGATTAACAAAGACAAATCTGTCATGAATCTAATCTAAGTTGATTAACAAAGACAAATCTGTCACGAATCTCATTTCAGTTGATTAACAAAGACAAATCTGTCACGAATCTAATCTAAGTTGATTAACAAAGACAAATCTGTCACGAATCTCATTTCAGTTGATTAACAAAGACAAATCTGTCACGAATCTCATTTCAGTTGATTAACAAAGACAAATCTATCACGAATCTCATTTCAGTTGAATAACAAAGACAAATCTGTCACGAATCTCATTTCAGTTGATTAACAAAGACAAATCTGTCACGAATCTAATCTAAGTTGATTAACAAAGACAAATCTGTCACGAATCTAATCTAAGTTGATTAACAAAGACAAATCTGTCACGAATCTCATTTCAGTTGATTAACAAAGACAAATCTGTCACGAATCTAATTTCAGTTGATTAACAAAGACAAATCTGTCACGAATCTCATTTCAGTTGATTAACAAAGACAAATCTGTCACGAATCTCCTTTCAGTTGAATAACAAAGACAAATCTGTCACAAATCTCATTTCAGTTGATTAACAAAGACAAATCTGTCACGAATCTAATCTAAGTTGATTAACAAAGACAAATCTGTCATGAATCTAATCTAAGTTGATCAACAAAGACAAATCTGTCACGAATCTCATTTCAGTTGATTAACAAAGACAAATCTGTCACGAATCTCATTTCAGTTGAATAACAAAGACAAATCTGTCACGAATCTCCTTTCAGTTGAATAACAAAGACAAATCTGTCACGAATCTCATTTCAGTTGATTAACAAAGACAAATCTGTCACGAATCTAATCTAAGTTGATTAACAAAGACAAATCTGTCACGAATCTCATTTCAGTTGATTAACAAAGACAAATCTGTCACGAATCTAATTTCAGTTGATTAACAAAGACAAATCTGTCACGAATCTCATTTCAGTTGATTAACAAAGACAAATCTGTCACGAATCTAATTTCAGTTGATTAACAAAGACAAATCTGTCACGAATCTCATTTCAGTTGATTAACAAAGACAAATCTGTCACGAATCTAATCTAAGTTGATTAACAAAGACAAATCTGTCACAAATCTCATTTCAGTTGATTAACAAAGACAAATCTGTCACGAATCTAATCTAAGTTGATTAACAAAGACAAATCTGTCACGAATCTCATTTCAGTTGAATAACAAAGACAAATCTGTCACGAATCTCATTTCAGTTGATTAACAAAGACAAATCTGTCACGAATCTCATTTCAGTTGATTAACAAAGACAAATCTGTCACGAATCTAATCTAAGTTGATTAACAAAGACAAATCTGTCACGAATCTAATCTAAGTTGATTAACAAAGAAAAATCTGTCACGAATCTAATCTAAGTTGATTAACAAAGACAAATCTGTCACGAATCTCATTTCAGTTGATTAACAAAGACAAATCTGTCACGAATCTAATCTAAGTTGATTAACAAAGACAAATCTGTCACGAATCTCATTTCAGTTGATTAACAAAGACAAATCTGTCACGAATCTAATCTAAGTTGATTAACAAAGACAAATCTGTCACGAATCTCATTTCAGTTGATTAACAAAGACAAATCTGTCACGAATCTCATTTCAGTTGATTAACAAAGACAAATCTGTCACGAATCTCATTTCAGTTGATTAACAAAGACAAATCTGTCACGAATCTCATTTCAGTTGATTAACAAAGACAAATCTGTCACGAATCTAATCTAAGTTGATTAACAAAGACAAATCTGTCACGAATCTCATTTCAGTTGATTAACAAAGACAAATCTGTCACGAATCTCATTTCAGTTGAATAACAAAGACAAATCTGTCACGAATCTCATTTCAGTTGATTAACAAAGACAAATCTGTCACGAATCTCATTTCAGTTGATTAACAAAGACAAATCTGTCACGAATCTAATCTAAGTTGATTAACAAAGACAAATCTGTCACGAATCTAATTTCAGTTGATTAACAAAGACAAATCTGTCACGAATCTCATTTCAGTTGAATAACAAAGACAAATCTGTCACGAATCTAATTTCAGTTGATTAACAAAAGACAAATCTGTCACGAATCTCATTTCAGTTGATTAACAAAAGACAAATCTGTCACGAATCTAATTTCAGTTGATTAACAAAAGACAAATCTGTCACGAATCTAATTTCAGTTGATTAACAAAAGACAAATCTGTCACGAATCTAATTTCAGTTGATTAACAAAAGACAAATCTGTCACGAATCTAATTTCAGTTGATTAACAAAAGACAAATCTGTCACGAATCTAATTTCAGTTGATTAACAAAAGACAAATCTGTCATGAATCTAATTTCAGTTGATTAACAAAAGACAAATCTGTCACGAATCTAATTTCAGTTGTTTAACAAGAGAGAAATTTGTCAAGAATCTAATTTCAGGTGATTAATAAAAGGCAAATCTGTCACGAATCTAATTTCAGTTGATTAATAGAGACAAATCTGTCCCGAATCTAATTTTATTTGATTAAATGAGAAAAACCTTTCACGAATCTAATTTCAGTTGATCAACAGTGCTCTTATAGTTTCTATCAAATTTTTTCTATACCAGAAATGTGACTTTCATTAAAACTATAACAAAAACACCTCAATTTTCTTGAGACAAATCTGTCACGAATCTAATTTCAGTTGATTAAAAGAGAAAAATTTGTCACAAATCTAATTTTATTTGTTTAAAAGAGAAAAATCTGTCACGAATTTAATATCAGTTGATCAACAGTACTCTTCCAGTTTCTATCAATTTTCTTTACGAGAAATATCACTTTAATTAAAACAGTATTACAAAAAACAACATAATTTTCTTGAAGTTGATTAACAGTGCTCTTCCAGTTACCTATCAATTTTCATACGAGGATTCGGGCTTTAATTAAAACAGAATTATAAAAATAAATAAATAAATAAATAAATATAAAAATGAATAAATTCAAAAGTTCAAACTTGCAGCAAATGTTTTATGTTTGAACAGGCTGACATAGGTCTCTTTTTATAGTTTATGCATAAAAGATGTTTAAATGTTGTTACCGTTCTTAAAATATTTGAATTTAATTGTTCATAACTTTCCTAACGGGGTTATTTTTCCCTTTTGGAACCTTTGAGCTTACAGCATCCTGCTTTTCCAACTAGGGTTGTAGCTTAGCTAATAATAATAATAATAATAATAATAATAATAATAATAATAATAATGATAATAATAAATAACAACAACAACAACAACAACAATAATAATAACAAATAATAATAACATAATGATAATAACAACAACAAAAATAATAATAATAATAATAATAACAATAATAATAATAATAATAATAATAATACAGTATAGAAAAGAATGGCAATTAGGTCTTCATAACACATAGCTAACTCTAGAAATCACCTATAAACCAAGAACCCCCGTTTAAGATATCTATTCTACACTTTCAATGCAAATGTTTCCAGGTTCTTCCTGCTCTGAGATCCTTCTGCATCTATTCTGCAGTAGGAATTGCAAGTCTCTATTTCCTGCAGCTGACGTTCTTCTTCTCTTGGTTTACTCTGGATCAGAGGCGTCTCGAAGGTAAGTCCTGGTTTCAGTGAGACGAGATATGAGTGACGGGCCAAGACTAGGTTGTGATTCAGAGGCCAGATGAATGCAACTGAGTGACTTTATTACGACACATCGAGTATATATACACACTAGGTCCCGGTAAGAAGGTCACAAAATACAAACATGCTATTATTTGTCCAACCGGCAACCGGTTCTGTTAGCAGTTAACAATGAAGTAGGCAGACAGGTTAAAACAAGTTGCCTTCAGTGCGAGGGGAGAGAGAAGATACTAAGGATAATATATACAAAAAAGAGAAATGTCATTACTATGTACGCTCGTGTGACACTCAGGTGGTACATATGACAGGTGACTTGGTTGGTTTCAGTGTGACGGGATATAATAGGGGACTCGGTTGGTTTCAGTGTGACGGGATATGACAGGTGACTCGGTTGGTTTCAGTGTGACGGGGTACGACAGGTCACTCGGTTGGTTTCGTGTGACGGGATATGACAGGCGACTCGGTTGGTTTTAGTGTGACGGGATATGACAGGTGACTCGGTTGGTTTCAGTGTGACTGGATATGACAGGTGACTCGGTTGGTTTCAGTGTGACGGGATATGACAAGTGACTCGGCTGGTTTCAGTGTGACGGGATATGACAGGTGACTCGGTATGCTGTTAATTATAAGTGTTTCCTTCTCCATCATGATACTGAACATTACAAAGTATTCTAAGAGATTTGTTCTAGCTGTGACGCGTCTCGGAGGTAAGTCATGGTTTCAGTGTGACGAGATATGACAGGTAACTCGGTTGATTATGGACATTCACTCGGTATGCTGTTAATTCTCAAGTGCTTCCTTCTCCATCATGATATTCAACACTACACAGTATTCTAGAAGTTTGATTCTAGCTGTGACCAGATTGTGGAATGATCTTTCTAATCAGGCGGCTGAATTGGTGGAACTTCAGAAGATCAAACTTGCAATGAATGTTTTTACTTCACAGTATTCTAGGATATTTATTCTAGCTGTGATCAGATTGTGGAATGATATTCCTAATCAGGGAGTTGAATTGGTGGAACTTCAGAATTTCAGATGTTCAAACTTGCAGCGAATGTTTTTTTATGTTGGGCAGACTGACATGAGTCTCTCTTCATAGTTTACTTATGACAGATCTATTTTAACGTTGTTACTAATCTTAGAATATCTTATACTCTTTATTCATTTCTTGCCATTATTCTATTTGCTTCCTTATTTCCTTTCATCACTGGGCAATCTTCCCTGTAGGATCCCTAGGGTGTATATCATCAATCATGACTAGCGGTATCCTCAGTATAATCGAACACAATTGGCTATACCATAGACGCTACACAAAATTTCTGGTAAAAACCGACCAGATAGTCATTCAGATCGATGTGGAAAATAACTTTTGAACGTCCAGTGCTCAAAGAACTAACTCCAAATAAATACTGTAGGTTACCTAAAATCCTATGTCATTCAAACTGTTATTAGTAACTTTGTATCTTCTTGTTAGTTTGCAATAGATTACGTAAAACCCTATGCCATTTGATTAGCTGTCAGTAGCATTGGATCTTCTTGATGGTTTGCACCAAATCACTTAAGATCCTATGTTATTTGATTAGCTATCCGTAACACTGGATCTTCTTGTTGGTTTGCACCAGATAACTCAAGATCCTAAATCATTTGACTAACTATCCATAACACTGGATCTCCTTGTTGGTTTGCATTAGATCACTTAAGATCCTCTGTCATTCAATTAACCGGCAGTAACATTAAACCTTCTTATTCATTTGCAATATATTAAATATACTTCCATGCCATTTGAATAGCTGCCAGCAACATTGGATCATTTGATGATTTTCAGATAACAGGAATGGCCTCATTTGGTGCTACAAACACAAAAATTGGACTCCGAATGAATGTTCCCAGCACGAGTTCTGCCAAAGTTTCTTTGGAAATATTTACTCGCGATTCATTCTGCTCAAACCAGTCAAGGTATGTGTTGCATATAGTCAATAGGAGAATCAAAGGGGAATGTGAAGTCTCAATTTATACTTGATATTGACAGGAAACAGTGAAAAATATAGACATTGATACTTATAGGTTTTTGTATTATTGCTTCCATTGAACTTACGCTGAATAGCAATCCCAACTACGTATGAAATCTTCTAGTATGCATTTATATATCAAATAAATTAAGGGGTATATTGGATAATAAACCTCAAATGTTTCTTTTTCGAAAAAGTTGAAAAGTATTTGTAGAGCGATAAGTTGATTTAGATTCACTGACACAAATAGTATAGTGCTTATGTAACAAAATCCTCGTACTTTGATTGCTATCTAATTCAGTAGTATAAACATAAAACGAATCCTATTGCTTTATCATTTCAACCAGAAAGCTTGATGTCAATAAATCTAATTTCTCTCTCCCGTGTTATATTCATTAGGTTCTAGTTCTACTTATAACGGCTATTCTTTTCGGATCGTGCGCTTGGGGAGTGTCGGGCCTTCGTCAGGAGTTCAACCCTATCTGGTTTATCCCTCGTTCATCCTACCTGTTTCAGTTCCTGGACAGGATCTACTTATACTATCCGTCAGCAGGTAAGAGGCTTGAAGTCACAACATGGTCACAAAATGAGAAACGAGAAGAGACATGATGGAATTCATAAATTTTTGCATTCTTATGTGAATACCAAAATAAAATGGATATTATCATTACTTTAGATATATGAAAACTTCAATAATGGTATGTCTGTGCGCATGCCCCTTCGTTTGATCCCCTGACTTGCTACATCAGTCAAAACTCAGCTAAGGATGGATGCAGTAATAAATGTCTTATTTTACTCAATATACATCCTCAATTAAAGGAAAGTGTTTTGGCAATATATGTTTGCGTATAGGAGTGCATATAAGTCAGGAAAGAGAGAGAGACACTTATGCCACCCTCACACTTGCAGGATTTCAGACCACACAATGCTTCATGGCAATGAGTGCCATTTCAGTGGTACGTAGCATTAAGTATTGTTTGCACCATGTTCATGCAATGCACACGCATAAGTTACGTATTGTCTCCATAATGCATGCCAAAACTGGGTTGCACTGGTATGTCGTGACATGCAATGGCACTATACTTTTTTATTCATATGTTAAGTATTTACTCATCATCAGCAGTGTTCGCGAAGAGTTCGCCCAGAGCACACGCTTAGTTTACACCTGTGGCACCACATGGTAGGAACATTTATGCATGACAAATTTTCTAACATATAAAAATTCTCTCTACAACATAGCATGCACCCTTACCAGACTCCTCATGGTCGTTCTCAAAGACTTTAATCCTGACACGCCAAAGTGCGTGCCCTTGCGGGAACAAAAATCATGCACACGTCAGGGTTACATTACCCTCCCAGTTGAAAGTAATGATAGTCACTCTTAGAAGAATTCCTGCTCAGTGAAACAAATGATGATTATTAAATGCTTTTTTTTCCAGGAGAAAGAGGTACCGTTTACCTTGGAGCCTTAGACTACCCTCAAGAAGTCTACAAAGTGGGCCAACTGACTGAGGAAATGTTGGGGAACGAATACATCTCGCATGTTGATTCATGGTACGATGCCATGGCAAACTACACAATGCGCGATTTGGGAGAAGGTGGGTTTGAACCCTGTCTGTTTGTCATTTTGGTGCACTCACTGCATGTGTGTGTGTATATACACACACACACACACACACATATATATATATATATATATATATATATATATATATATATATATATTGTCAACTGAATTTCAAGCTTAAGTAATATGGGAGTTATGGAAATTTGGTAGTAAACGGCAAGGCCTA
>NC_090733.1:135604161-135609161 GCF_036898095.1 Palaemon carinicauda | reverse complement strand
GCGAAATCATACAAAGACAATTGCTTCTGACCGGCCGGGAATCGAACCCTAGTCCAGGAAACTTGTATGAACAGTGACATACCACTTTTGAAATCTTAGGGACCAATTCTGCTATTCTTAATGTCCATCTATTATCTGTCATTCCCATTATATGTCCTGTCCATGTCCATTTCTTTTTCTTACATGTGTTAGAATATCCTTTACTAAAGTTTGCTCTCGTATCCATGTTGCTCTTTTTCTGTCTTGTAATTTTATTCCCATCATTATTCTCTCCACAGCTCTTTGAGTTGTAACTAACTTATGTTCTAAGGCTTTAATAAGGCTCCGAGTTTCTGATGCGTAAGTTAATACTGATAGAACCATCTCATTCAATACTTTTTTTTTAGAGAAAGTGGCACTTAACATTTCATAACTGTTATAACTTAACAGCAATGTTCATTCCTTTTAGGACCATCTCATTTTATACTTTTCTTTTTAGAGAAAGTGGTATTTTATTTTTCATAACTGTTATACCTTACGAGCTGTGTTCATCTCTTGTAGAACCATCTCATTTAATACTTTTCTTTTTAGAGAAAGTGGCATTTTACATTTCATAACTGTTATACCTTACGAGGTATGTTCATTCCTAGTAGAACCATCTCATTTAATACTTTCCTTTTTAGAGAAAGAGGCATTTTACATATCATAACTGTTATACCTTACGAGCTATGTTCATTCCTTATAGGACCAGCTCATTTAATACTTTTCTTTTTAGAGAAAATGGTATTTTACTTTTCATAACTGTTTTACCTTACGAGCTGTGTTCATCTCTTGTAGAACCATTTCATTTAATACTTTTCTTTTTAGAGAAAGTGGCATTTTACATTTTATAACTGTTATACCTTACGAGGTATGTTCATTCCTAGTAGAACCATCTCATTTAATACTTTCCTTTTTAGAGAAAGTGGCATTTTACATTTCATAACGGTTATACCTTACGAGCTATGTTCATTCCTTATAGGACCAGCTCATTTAATACTTTTCTTTTTAGAGAAAGGGGCATTTTACATTTCATAACTGTTATACCTTACGAGCTATGTTCATTCCTTATAGGACCAGCTCATTTAATACTTTTCTTTTTAGAGAAAGGGGCATTTTACATTTCATAACTGTTATACCTTACGAGCTATGTTCATTCCTTGCAGATTTCGCAGCCCCGATAGCTTTCGAGTACAGCAGTTGGGAGACGGATAAAGTCATTTTTGGGGAACTGATAAGAAACCTGTGTCTGGCAATGGCAGCCGTACTCATCATGACTCTCATTCTCCTGGCCAACGTCATGGCTTCAATCTACGTCCTTCTCAGCGTTGCCTTGACGCTCGTGAGAAACATTACTCATCCACAGATTACTCTTCATCTTTCAAATGATTCCATTCAACTTTCTCGTATTTGCAAACAAATGCCTGCTTCTGTTATGAAGTGGCTTGATTTTTTTTAATTAAGTTTGATTTCTTATTTCTTAAGGTTCATGTTTTTCCATGTTTACTTGGGCGATTTTACATTAATTATGTCCAAATAACTTTTTTTTTTAACTCTGTAGATATTGTTAAATGCCCAAAGTTCCCCTTCTTTAAACTCCAGCGATTTTGATTTGATAAAAATCTTTGTAACTACAAATATATGTGCATGAATAAGGTATATATGGTAGTTTGACATTAGTTTTGCACATAATGTTCTATGATTTCAAATTCTAACTCACAAATGAGGCATTTGGAATACATTGAGCAATTTGCACTCAAAGTAATAAGTACACATAATCAAACCAGTAACCAAATGCATTTATTTAGTACAGGGAACTTTAGACTATATGCATTCACCTAACTCCTTCGTTTTCAAGATACGAAACCAGTATTGACTGATTTTTATATAATCTAGCTATATACCTACCAGTAAACATAACGTATACACATATATTGCAGATAGGTAGATAGATAGATAGATAGATAAAAGCTGCATGTGCATATGAATGGTTTCTTTAGTATAGGGAACTTTAGACTATATGCATTCACCCAACTCCTTGGTCTCAAGATACGAAACCAATATTGACTGATTTTTATATAATCTAGCTATATACCTACCACTAAACATAATGTATACACACAAATTGCAGATATATAGATAGATAGATAGATAGATAAACAGATAGATAGATAGATAGATAGATAAAAGCTGCGTGTGCATATAAAGGGTTTCTTTAGTACATGGAACTCTAGACTTTATGCATTCACCCAACTCCTTGGTTCCAAGATACGAAATTAATGTTGACTGATTTGCATATCATCTAGCTACCTATCTACTTACCAATATATATATTTTATACACACATATTGTAGATAGATAGATAGATAGATAAAAGCAGCGTGTGCATATAAATGGTATATTCAGTACATGAAACTCTAGACTATATGCATTCACACAACTCCTTTGTCTCAAGATACGAAACCAATATTGACTGATTTCTATATAATCTAGCTATCTATCTACCTACCAATATACATAATGTATACACATATTGTAGATAGATAGATAGATAGATAGATAGATAAATAAAACGCCTGTGTGCATAATATGATGCTTATTTTACTTTTTAGCTTGACGTGATGGCTCTTATGACTTGGTGGGGATTAACGGTAGATATCATCACTTGCATCAATCTCGTGTTGTGCATTGGACTCTGCGTCGATTATTCAGCCCATATTGCTTTGCATTTTCTTCAGGTAAAGATACTCTCTCTCTCTCTCTCTCTCTCTCTCTCTCTCTCTCTCTCTCTCTCTCTCTCCTCTCTCTCTCTCTCTC
Source organism: Palaemon carinicauda (assembly GCF_036898095.1). Taxonomy (NCBI): domain Eukaryota; kingdom Metazoa; phylum Arthropoda; class Malacostraca; order Decapoda; family Palaemonidae; genus Palaemon; species Palaemon carinicauda. Next base: position 135,606,326 of record NC_090733.1, on the reverse strand, counting down.
TCTCTCTTTTGAGTAACATCAGCTGATCCCATCCCGACATATCTGTCAACCTGTTTCAGTACCACATAATGTTATCTCTCTCTCTCTCTCTCTCTCTCTCTCTCTCCTCTCTCTCTCTCTCTCTCAAATCTTGATTTACGAGTATTATGTTCCCTAGTCTTGGGTAGTGCCATAGCCTCTGTACCATGGTCTTCCACTGTCTTAGGTCAGAGTTCTCTTGCTTGAGGGTACATTCGGGCACACTATTCTATCTGTTTCCTTATTTCCTTTCCTCATTGGGCTATTCTCCCTGTTGAAGCCCTTGTGCTTATAGCATCCTGCTTTCCCAACTACGGGATGTAGCTTGGATAATAATAATAATAATAATAATAATAATAATAATAATAATAATAATAATAATAATATCTTATTAATTTTCTTCTTGTTTTAAAATATCTTTATAATTTATATATGAAAGATCTGATGTTACTGTTCTTAGAACATTTTATTTTGATCATTTATTACTTCTCTTGTAGGTCATTTTTTTCTTTTTTTTTTCCTTTCCTCACTGGGCTATTTTCCCTGCTTGAACCCTTGGCTTTGTAGCATCTTGCTTTTCCAACTTGGGTTAGGCTTTAGTTTGTCATAATAATAATAATAATAAATAATAATAATAATATCCTTAAACATTTTCAGTGAAGTGATAAAGATAATGAGCAATACGATAGTATATATATATATATATATATATATATATATATATATATATATATATATATATATATATATATATATATATACATATATATATACATACAGTAATCCCCTCTTTTTTCTGCACTCTTACCAGGTCAAAGGTGACCGTAACGAAAGAGTGAGACAATCTGTGAGGGACATGGGACCCCCTGTCATCAATGGCGCCTTCTCCACCTTTTTAGCCTTCGTCCTTCTGGCTAATTCAGATTCACACGTTTTCCTATCGTTCTTCAAGGTAAGAAGTTCCAAGGCAGCGTTTTTATTTCAATTCTCTGGTTTTCATTAAGATATGTCTACTGTAAGCTCTAGAGCCTTTGAAAATGCGGCCCCGAGACTATACAATAGGCTCCCACGAGACATCCGAATAATTGAAGATATTAAGGCTTTCAAGGGGAAACTGAAGACTTTCTTATTTCATCAGTGGTATAACAGTGATGGTTTAACAGTAAATGAACAATACGCGATATGAAACGTTAAATACTCTGAACGAACAAGGTAAAATGACAGTGAGGTCCTGTAGAGAGTGGGGTTCCAATGCTGTATGGGACCGGAAAAAGCAGCCGTTAAAGTAAAGCAAGTAAGAGGAAACTGAAAACTCTTATTTTTTGAGTGTTTTGACAGTGATGATCAAACAGTAAGCGAATAATACGCATTGTAAAATGTTAAATACTCCCGAATGAACATCATAAAACAACCGTGGAGGTCCTGTGGAGAGTAGTGTTCCCTTGCTGTACAGGACGAGATAGGAAGCCCTTAAAGTAAAGTAAAGTATGTATCCAGATCGCTAGGTTATTCACTCGACATTCGATATTTTCCTCTTTTTTCTAATTCGTGACCACATGGCTGTTTACAAGATTATATGGCAGACTCAGTGTTTTTAGATTGGGAAATTATTTGGTGTGATAAAAACAGCAGAGAGAGAGAGAGAGAGAGAGAGAGAGAGAGAGAGAGAGAGAGAGAGAGAGAGAGAGAGAGAGAGAGAGAATCTTTAACAGGTGGTTTAACAGCTATACCTCTGAAACAATCTTTAACATTTGCACATCTGTAACGAATTTTTAACTCATGTTATAACAGTTGCACCTCTGAAACAAATCTTTAACAGGTGTTTTAGCAGCGGCACATCTGAAACAAATCTTTAACAGGTGTATTAACACCTGCACATCTGAAACGAATCTTTAACAGGCGTATTAACAACTACACATCGGAAACGAATCTTTAACAGGTGTATTAACACCTGCACATCTCAAACAAATCTTTAACAGGTGATTTAACACCTGCAAATCTGAAACGAATCTTTAACATGTGTTTTAACATCTGTAAGAGACGCCCCCAGCAACCAGTAAGCAACAGTCTGTGCATGATAGTTAGTAATGGCGACAGGACATCTGTTCTTTATATAGCCGAGCATCATCACTGACCTTGAATGCCAA
>NC_090733.1:135596661-135601661 GCF_036898095.1 Palaemon carinicauda | reverse complement strand
CTTCCTCTTGTTTTTTTTTTTTAGAAGTTTTTATAGTTTATATATGAAATATTTTAATGCTATCACTGTTCTTAAATTATATTAATTGTTCATTATTTATTCTTATAGTTTGTTTATTTCCTTCCACTGGGGTATTATCCTTGTTGGAGCCCTTGGGCTTATAGCATCTTGCTTTTCCACCTAGGGTTGTAGCTTAGCTAATAATAATAATAATAATAATAATAATAATAATAATAATAATAATAATAATAATAATCATCATCATCATCTCCTCCTACGGCTATTGACGCAAAGGGCCTCTGTTAGATCTCGCCAGTCATCTCTATCTTGAGCTTTTAATTCAATGGTTCTCCATTCTTCAATAATAATAATAATAATAATAATAATAATAATAATAATAATAATAATAATAATAATAATAATAATAATTTCTTAAAATATTCTTTTTATCATCGTCAGATCTTCTTCGGCGTGTTCATCTTCGGAGTCTACCACGGCTTGGTATTTCTCCCAGTTCTACTGAGTCTCATTGGGCCCCCTTCTTACTCTACAAGTCACCGAGTCGTCTCAGCCGATTCTGAAACTCCAAATGTTGAACTGGAGTTGAAGGAACAGCTCCATAGCCATTCCTTGCCCGAAACTGCACGAGAAAAGGAGAGAGTCGATGCTCAAGGGAAAGTTTACGTGGAAGTCTCTCAGGGTGGAGAGTAGTGGTCACTTGTCAGTCCAAGGTCCAGAGAGTATACTCTCCAGGGGTTCCCAATCTTTTTGGTCTTCTGTACCCACTTGGGTATTTTTATATATGCCTGTTTATCCCTAACATTGTGTTGAAGAAACAATAAAATTTATGTTGTGATATAATTCATCATTCAATATAAATTTAGATTATGTCATGTGTTTCGCAGTGCTGGCTATTGTCTTAGATTGAATATGGTCCCTGAGGAGTAAAAATTTACCATTAGGGGTACATATCGCAAAAATGTACAACTGGGGGTAGCCTCCGTGTAGAAAAATGTACAACTGATGGTAGCCTACATGTAGAAAATGTACAACTGGTGGTAGCCTACATGTAGGAAAATGTACAACTGATGGTAGCCTACATGTAGAAAATGTACAACTGGTGGTAGCCTACATGTAGAAAAATGTACCACTGGGGGTACACATAGCATAAATGAACCACTGGGGGGGGGGTACATTTAGTAAAAATGCATATACCACTATGGGTACATGTAGTAAAAATGTACCACTGGGGGTACATGTAGTAAAAAATGTACCACTTGGGGTACACATAGTAAAAATGTACCACTGGTGGTACATGTAGGGAAAATGTACCACTGGGGCTACATGTAGTATAAATGTACCAATGGGGGTACATGTAGTAAAAATGCACCACTGGGGGTACATGTAGTAAAAAATGTACCACTTGGGGTACATGAAGTAAAAAATGTACCACGGGGGTACATGCCGTAAAAAATTGTACCACTGGGGGTAAATGTAGTAAAAATGTACCACTGGGGCTACATGTAGTATAAATGCACCACAGGGGTTACATGCAGTAAAAAGTGTACCACTGGGGGTACATGGACCACAGGTTGGGAACCCCTGTTTTAGACCTTAATTTAGTTCCTCAGTCTGGGACAGCAATAGTTTACTAGACCTCTAACAGACAATGGGATGATTTTATCGCAATTATGTCCCCTTCGCGTTTAGCGAGGGAGATTTTAATAGCTAGAAACTACTATGGGGTCTACTTTACTGCGATATCGAGGGACGTCAGAAGTTCCAGAATCTTAGGAATAATATTTTAGAGAGATAGGATGTACGTCTATTAAATAAGTTTAATAGTCTACGTGCATTCTTCCTTTAAAATCAGAATATACAGTAAGTTGCCATACTTCCCTAACAATATATTTCCACGTCCCAATAATAATCTACCTTATGAAGTTCGTCCTTTTACACGTAAACATCTACTGTATACTGTAAGTGTTCAAGTTCAATTCGTACACTACAGCATGTTGCCTTAAGGTAGTGAAGAAATGTATGTTAACTGGACTGTGGCTAAGAATAAACTTACTGAAAATGAGACTCACTCCAGTACATTTGTTTATTGACTTCATTACATGAAAACAACCGAGAATATGTCCTTCGCAAAGATGTACATAAGCAGAGTACAAAGTACATCAAATTTGAATAAGGTGTTAAAATATTGATATTTGTCTCTTTAAAATTGGTTTCAGTGTTAAGTGTACTATAATTATTTCAAATATATGTGGCCTTTTTTTAATTGGGCTTTAAACAACGAATTATCAGTTGAAATTATAAATAATTAACTGGAAATCATATTTCCTATCTTTCAGTAAACACAAAAAAAAGCTTCGTTATCTGTTTAAGAAAATTGATCCTTTATATTTTTTTCTTATCTGATATTTTGAAACAGTAAAATTAATTGTCTTTTTAAGAAAATTGGTCCTCTGTATTTTCTTCTTATCTGAAATTTTGAACCAGTAAATGAATTGTCTTTTTAAGAAAATTGGTCCTTTGTATTTTCTTCTTATCTGAAATTCTGAAATAGTAAAATGAATTGTCTTTTTAAGAAAAATTTTACTTAGTTTTTCTTATCTAAAGTTTTGAAACAATAAAATTAATTGTTTTTTAAAGAAAATTTGTACTTTTTTTCTTATCTGAAATTTTGAAACAATAAAATTAATTGTGTTTTTAAGAAAATTGGTTCTTTGTTTTTTCTTATCTGAAATTTTGAAACAATAAAATTAATTGTGTTTTCAAGAAAATTTGCCCTTTTTTCTTATCTGAAATTTTAAAACAGTAAAATGAATTGTCTTTTTAAGAAAAATTTTCCTTAGTTTTTTCTTATCTGAAATTTTGAAATAGTAAAATTAATTGTTTTTAAGAAAAGTCTTCCTTTGTTTTTTCTTATCTGAGATTTTGAAACAACAAATTGTGTTTTTAAGAAAATTTTTCCTTTTTTTATTATATGAAATTTTGAAATAGTAACATGAATAGTCTTTTCAAGAAAATTTTTCCTTTTTTCTTTTATGAAATTTTGAAATAGTAAAATGAGAAGTTATGTTAGTTGTAAATATGTATTTTATGGATCGTAATGATCATTTTGTATTATGTATTTGCCCAAGTCGTTTCATGGAAATATATATATATATATATATATATATATATATATATATATATATATATATATATATATATATATATATATATATATATATATATATATATGAGAAATGTAACATGATAATCTTAACATATCTTTCAATAAAATATTATTATTATTATTATTATTATTATTATTAGTAGTAGTAGTAGTAGTAGTAGTAGTAGTAGTAGTATTAGTATTATTACTAAGCCAAGCTACAGCCCTAGTTGGAAAAGCAGGATGCTATGAGCCCAAGGCCTCCAGCAGTGAAAAATAGCCCAGTGCCGAAGGTAAATAAAGAAATAAATAAACTAAAAGAGAAATAATGAGCAATTAAAATAAAACATTTTAAGAACAGTAACATTATAATAAATCTTTCATGTATAAACTATAAAAACTTCAAAAAAAACAAGAGGAATAGAAATACGATATATTGGTGTGCCCGAGTGTACCCTCAAGCAAGAGAACTCTAACCCAAGACAATGGAAGACCATGGTACAGAGGCTATGGCACTACCCAAGACTAGAAACCAATGGTTTAATTTTGGAGTGTCCTTCTAGAAAAGCTGCTTACCATAGATGAAGAGTCTCTTCTACCCTTACCAAGAGGAAAGTAGCCACTGAAAAATTACAGTGCAGCAGTTAAACCCTTGGGTGAAGAAGAATTGGTTTAATTTTGGAGTGTCTTTATCTTAGAAGAGCTGCTTGCCATAGCTAAAGAGTCTATTCTACCCTTACCAAGAGGAAATTAGCCACTGAACAATCACAGATCAGTAGTTAAACCCCTTGAGTGATGGGTGAAGAAAAGTTGTTTGGTAATCAAGGTTGTCATGTGTATGATGACAGAGAAGGTGTAAAGAATAGGCCAGACAAAGGGAAAGTGAACCGTAACCAGAGAGAAGGATCCAATGTAGTACTGTCTGGTCAGTCAAGGACCCCTTAATTCCCCATACACACACACACGCACACACACACACACACACATATATATATATATATATATATATATATATATATATATATATATATATATATGTGTGTGTGTGTGTGTGTGTGTTTGTGTGTGTGTGTGTGTGTGTTTGTGTGTGTGTGTGTGTGTTTATCCTTTATTAGCTTCAAACATGTGGGTGCATAAACTAACCCTAGAAAATTAAAAAATCACATTTAGAGAGCAAAAAAATAAACCAAATTTATTTAAATGAAAGGTGGGTCATACATGCCATTTTAGGTTCGGTCTAAAGCCCCCATAGCAGACAAACCTGTTATTCAACTAGGGCGAAGTCTGCCGTCTAGATATGTCTCAATGTCACTATAAACGTCACAAGAACTCCCACGTATGTGCACCATCTTCTATAGTGTAGCCTACATACAAGAGGATTTATCTATTTTATGATGAGTTAATAGATTAATTATATTTCATGCAATGGCACTGTTTATTTAAGTTATACATTGTAAAACTATCTAGATGCCCATAGATACAGCGCATGCGCAGAATGCGTTTATCTTTTCCCCCTAAATCTTCCCATGGTGGGGAGAATTTGATTCTCCTATGAAGTGGACTTTTGAAACCTGATTCTGATTAACATTGCAGTCTTAACCACAAGCACTAACCGTATCTTTCCCAGCATATATATGAATGAATTTGATAAAATGATGAAATTAAACTATTGTAAAAGTAGCAGAAGGGATGAACAGTTGCTATACCAAGGTTGCAACATCTGCAATAGATGTTGTTACCGAGATATTTATATTTGATCTGATGTGATGATTCATTTCCTCGCCAGGGCAAACTAAACCATTCTAGACGACTAGTCGAAAGACAACATGGTCCC
>NC_090733.1:135589161-135591661 GCF_036898095.1 Palaemon carinicauda | reverse complement strand
AAAATAGAAAAATAACTTAGCGGAAACATACTAAACAGAATAAAACACACAGGATTAAAAAGTATAAAAATATTCAATTAAAACCTCAAACGAACATGATAAACTGATATCAGAAGTTCGAAGATAAGATGATAAAAACTCGGGTCATTTCGGTTTGCCTTCAATATGGATATGGTTGTGGTGGCCGATGTGGTAACGTCCTTCACTGGTGAACGCCAGATTGGGGTTCGTGTCCCACTCAAACTCGATAGTTTCTTTGGTCGCTGCAACCTTACCATCCTTGTGAGCTAAGGATGGGGGAGTTTGGGGGAGTCGATAGGTCTATCTGCTAAGTCATCAGCAGCCATTGTCTGGTCCTCCTTGGTCCAAGCTTGGATGGAGAGGGGCTTGGGTGCTGATCATCATATGTATATATGGCGTCTAGGGCATTGTTCTTCTTACATCACTGTAATTGTTCAGTGGCTACTTTCCTCTTGGTAAGGGTAGAAGAGACTCTTTGGCTATGGTAAGCACCTCTTCTAGGAGAAGACACTCCAAAATCAAACCATTGTTCTCTAATCTTGGGTAGTGCCATAGCCTCTGTACCATGGTCTTCCACTATCTTTTGGGTTAGAGTTCTCTTACTTGAGGGTACACTTGGGCACACTATTCTATCTTATTTTCTTTTCCTCTTGTTTTGTTAAAGTTTTTATAGTTTATATAGATGTTTATTTTAATCTTGTTGCTCTTCTTAAAATAATTTATTTTTCTTTGTTTCCTTTCCTCACTGAGCTATTTTCCCTGTTGGGGCCCCTGGGCTTATATCATACTGCTTTTCCAACTAGGGTTGTAGCTTAGCAAGTAATAATAATAATAATAATAATAATAATAATAATAATAATAATAATAATAATAATAATATCACTGTTCTTTGCCTCTTTCATTCATGAGCGACCTTTAAACCTTTAAAATACCAATTCGGTCTGACAAGAATGATAAAATCCTGAGATTTTTTTTTTGTTTTATCACATTTACTATCTCTGTTATCAATTTTTTTATCAAGAGTCTTTTCTATTTATATCAGTTAAATATTAAAAAGTGTCGATCACACTTTAGTATACTTATGGGAAATATCAATTAGAATAGAGAAAAGTAACAAAAAATAGTGAACCCGTTGTAATCATGATACCTCCTCACCATAAAGAATAAGAAACAAGTTTTTTTTAGGTAATGTATCACAAGAATACATTCTGTGACTATACTTGATAATAATCTGCTCTATACAAGATGACCTCACGTTTGAAAATATGATGACATTGAATAATGATAATGTAACAGCTGGACAATTCACACAGAGAGCTAGAGATAGGATCGGCTGGACAATTTATACAGAGCTAGAGACAAGTTCAGCAGGATAATTCCCACAGAGCTAGAGACAGGATCAGCTAGACAATTTATTATTTATACAGAGAGCTAGAGACAAGATCAGCTGGACAATTTATACAGAGCTAGAGACAGGATCAGCTGGACAATTTATACAGAGAGCTAGAGACAAGATCAGCTGGACAATTTATACAGAGCAAGAGACAGGATCAGCAGAACAATTTATACAGAGAGCTAGTGACAGGATCAGCAGAACAATTTATACAGAGAGCTAGAGACAGGATCAGCTGGACAATTTATACAGAGCGCTAGAGACAGAATCAGCAGAACAATTTATACAGAGAGCTAGAGACAGGATCAGCTGGACAATTTATACAGAGCTACATACAGGATCAGCAGAACAATTTATACAGAGAGCTAGAGACAGGATCAGTTGGACAATTTATACAGAGAGCTAGAGACAGGATCAGCTGGACACTTTATACAGAGAGCTAGAGACAGGATCAGCTGGACAATTTATACACAGCAAGAGACAGGATCAGCTGGACAATTTATACAGATAGCTAGAGACAGAATCAGCTGGACACTTTATACAGAGAGCTAGAGACAGGATCAGTTGGACAATTTATACAGAGCGCTAGAGACAGGATCAGCTGGACAATTTATACACAGCAAGAGACAGGATCAGCTGGACAATTTATACAGATAGCTAGAGACAGGATCAGTTGGACAATTTATACAGAGAGCTAGAGACAGGATCAGTTGGACAATTTATACAGAGAGCTAGAGACAGGATCAGTTGGACAATTTATACAGAGAGCTAGAGACAGGATCAGCTGGACAATTTATACACAGCAAGAGACAGGATCAGCTGGACAATTTATACAGATAGCTAGAGACAGAATCAGCTGGACAATTTATACAGATAGCTAGAGACAGGATCAGTTGGACAATTTATACAGAGAGCTACAGACAGGATCAGCTGGACAATTTATACAGAGCGCTAGAGACAGGATCAGCTGGACACTTTATACAGAGAGCTAGAGACAGGATCAGCTGGACAATTTATACAGATAGCTAGAGACAGGATCAGTTGGACAATTTATACAGATAGCTAGAGACAGAATCAGCTGGACAC
>NC_090733.1:135531661-135584161 GCF_036898095.1 Palaemon carinicauda | reverse complement strand
CTATAATGAGAGAATAGGTAGGAATCTTACCTTATATTGCAAGACATGGAGGTTGGAATAGAGTTCTTGAAATTCGTCTTTTTCATTCTCGAGTTCCAGATTTAAAGATTTATAAGGTCGCTCATGAATGGCAGAGGCAAGGGGCAGTGACATTGCCCTAGCAAGCAGGACAATGCCCTAGAGACTGACCATATTTTATATGATCACCGCCCAAACCCCTCCTCCACCCAAGCTAGGATCAGGGAGGGCCAGGCAAATGACTGCTGATGACTCAACAGATAGACCTATAGGCTCCCCCAAAGTCCCCAACCGTAGCTCACAAGGATGTTGTAAGGTTGCAGACACTAATGGCACTAACGAGACTGAGCGGGACTCGAACCCCCGACTAGCAAACACCAGGCAGAGACGTTACCAATCAGGCCACAACAACCGTAGAATAATTGCCTTCTTTTTAACTATTACTTGTAATATCTATTTTAACTTAATCTAGATACAGTATATTTACTCATTTATTATAATTATTCCTTTCTTTTGCTTTCTTTACTTAACGTAAAATCCTTTTTCTACGGATTATCACTTGGCAAATTCATATTTTAGTTCACTACTTGTAAATTATCGATAACAAAACATTACAATTTTATCTATTATCTTTCACCACAGGTCCTACAGTTTGACCCCACAATGGCTGGTCTGGTCCTTCTTGTAGGACAAGTAGCAGACGGCCTGAGTACTCCTTTCGTGGGAATCCTTTCAGATATGGAAAATAAAATTCCTATGTGCGCGAGATACGGTCGAAGGAAAGTCTGGCACTTGGCGGGTGAGTTTATTTACTTGATTTCGTTCTTTCTTTAGAACGGCTCTTCTGTGTAGAGCTATTTTATGTGCTTGTTCTCATTTTTTGATTTGTGTAAACTGGCTTTTCGCTTATTTAACTCTTCGAAAGGATTATTATTATCACGATTACTTGCTAAGCTACAACCCTAGTTGGAAAAGCAGGATGGGATAAGCCTAGGGGTTCCAACAGGGAAAATAGCTCTGTGAGGAAAGGAAACACAGAAAAAATAAAACATTTTAAGAACAGTAACAACACCAAAGTATCTAGACAACAAAAAGTTATTATTATTATTATTATTATTATTATTATTATTATTATTATTATTATTATTATTATTATTATTATTATTATTGCTGCTTAAATTAACATCAGTTAAAGTCAATTTTGAAAAAGTATTGCCTATAAAGAACAATGCAAATCCGTTTTATAAACAAACTATTTTATATACCTGATTATAATTTCTATTTTCATAACATAGGCCTACATTTTTTATCCAAACTATACGAACACAAATTCAATCATGTACGCTCATTGACAATCAACTATTTCTAGATTCATAGAAGCTGCATTTTCAGATTTTCAATAAATAAAAAACTATATTTTCATCATTATAGGCACGATACTGGTAGCCGTAAGTTTCCCGTTCATCTTCAACTCCTGCCTGGGATGTAGAGCCTCAAGCCAATGGACGCAATTTGCCTACTACGTCTTCTTCGTGTGCGTCTTCCAGTTCGGGTGGGCCTGCGTCCAGATCTCTCATCTGGCTCTCATTCCCGAACTCACGACGAAGAAACACCAGAGAACGGAGCTTAATTCCATTAGGTAAACATAGCAAAGTTATACTCTATTCTTCTTGGATTCTTTTCAGTGAGGCAGATTTGCACAGACTCACAGGGGTGCCCTTTTAGCTCGGGAATGTTTCCTGATCGCTGATTGGTTGGACAAGATAATTCTAACCAATCAGATAGCAGAAAACGTTTCCGAGCTAAAAGGGCATCGCTGCGAGTCGGTGCAAAGGCACATCATAAAAAAAAATTGATTATAGTCAGACACCTCAATCTTACTTTATTATAATGACTAAAATATTATTATTTGTGCGTTTGCACTTTCTTTTCATTATTTTCTGCCTTCATATGCTTCCATTCATATTTTCCTAAGTTTATTCATTTCTGTGATTATCAGTAACTAGTATAATGGCCCTATAAAAACATGAATTTATACAATTCATATGCAAAAGTATGTGTTTACATTTAAAGGCCATTTATGAATGACAGAGGCAAGGGACAGTGACACTGCCCTAGCTAGCATGACAATGCACAAGAGACTGACCATATATGCATATAATCAGAGCCCAACAGTTTGCGGAACACGGTTTGACAGACAAGTTTTAGGCCGAGAGCACATTAGCGACTCTGTGGCGCCACAAAGCCACAGCATCGTGTGGCGGGGATGTGGTCTCCCATAGGTTTCCATTGTTTTCAAGTTTTGCCGCGCAAACTAGCGACTGTGGCAAGCGACTGTAGCTCTCTGTCGCTCATCCCCGCCACAGGCGTGGTGTGACTTTGAAAACAATGGAAATCTATGGGAGACCACATCCCCGCCACACGATGCTGTGGCTTTGTGGCGCCACAGAGTTGCTAGTGTGCTCCCGGCCTTGAAAGTGATGTTCGGTTGTCGAACGGCTCTAAGAAAGTCTGTTCTCACCTGACTTTTGTGGGCGGGGCTTCATTGTCCATAAACCCTTATGCATTTGTGGCTGACTCCACCTCTTCGAACCTTTGGACAAGCAGGTTATGTTCGCCAACCGGGTTCGATGAACCGTTCGATCATGTAAACCCCGCTTTAGACCCATCTTACTAGCCTCCTGGCTAGTACAGTGGTAACGTATTTGCCTAGCATTCGCATGGCAGCATATCGATCCCAGCCCGGGACCGTGAGTTTAAGCTGTTTACTGTGGGAGGCCACTGCTGTGGTAGGGCACCACAGGGGGCTGGTTGGGCTTGCCCGGCTGAGGTTCTAGTGAGCATCTATTCTTATGGAACTGAAACCAGACACCTTTAACCTTTAAAGACAATATCAGAGTTTTTCTTTCTCTTCAGGTACGCCTTTACTGTGCTATCGAACCTGAGCGTCTTCGCTGTCACTTTCCTAGTGCTGAAAACAGGATCGAACAGCGATGATGCCAACCAGAGGGTTATCAGACAGACCAACTGCACAGCCCAAGACGACGTGGCAGTTGAACCCGTTGAAAAACCTTGTTATTTGGATACTATTGGACCCGAAGATGTGGGGAAATTTCATGTGAGTCTTGCTGTCTGTGGTCTGTCTCTGTCTTCATCAAAGAATTGTTGTTTTGAAAGTTTTAGTGACATCTTTCAATGTATTATTATTATTATTAGTAGTAGTAGTAGTAGTATTGTTATTATTATTATTATTATTAGTAGTAGTAGTAGTAGTAGTAATAGTAGTAGTAGTAGTAGTGGTAGAAGTATTGTTATTACTATTATTATTAGTAGTAGTAGTAGTAGCAGTAGTAGTAGTAGTAGTATTATTATTATTATTATTATTATTATTATCAGTGGTAGTAGTAGTAGTAGTAATAGTATTATTATTATTATTATTATTAGTAGTAGTAGTAGTAGTAGTAGTAGTAGTAGTATTATTATTATTATTATTATTATTATTATTACTAGTAGTGGTAGTAGTAGTAGTAGTAGTAGTACTTGCTAAGCTACAACCCTAGTTTTGGAAAAGCAAGATCCTATAAGCCCTAGGGCTCCAACAGGGAAAGTAGCCCAGTGAGGAAAGGAAACAATGAAAAATAAAATATTTTAAGAACTGTAACATTAAAATAAAAAAAAAATCTCCTATACAATTACAAAAACGTTAACAAAACAATAGGAAGAGAAATAAGATAAGATTAGTGTGGCCAAGTGTACCCTCAAGCAAGAGAACTCTAACCCAAGAGAGTCAGAAATGTCGTTCATGAACAAAATTACTTTGAATAAACGTTAGATATAGTTTTAAATGTTGATGGTATTATCGTAAACAGTTGCATATACATATATATATATATATATATATATATATATATATATATATATATATATATATATAGGCCTACATATATAAATCTGTAAAAATGTTCTTTCTAGAATGTGGCTCTAATTTGCATGGCGGTGGGACTAGTCTTTTCAACGATCTTCCATTTCGGTGTCCGAGAGAAATCCTTTACCAAGGTCAGGGTCTCGAAGGGCGGACAGGAAAAAGAAAAGAGGAGAGACAAACGCCTAAACGAAGAAGGAAACCAGTTAAACGAAGGCAATGGAGAAAACGAAGAGGAGAGAACTGACGGAGGATGTGATGATGCCATCGTCGCTGTAGAGAACGTTTCCTATCGTCGTATGAAACTTTTGGATTGGTTTAAAGAAATTCCTTTTTATCAAATTGCCATTCTCTATCTAGCTACGAGGCTTTACGTTAATCTATACCAGGTTAGTTGCTATAGCATTCAACCTAAAGAATATAGTCTGTTTGTTTGTTTTTGAACAACTTCCTGACCATAATTTAACTCCTAGAGTAGTGAACAATTTCCTGACCACAATTTAACTCCTGCATTAGTGAAACTTTCAGGTATTAATTATCATGTTGAGACGTGGAAGGGATTCAATTTTGAAAGTCCTAGGTCAAAGCTCAAGGTCAAGGTCGAGCAAAAGGTCGACCGAATTGACCCTAACCTTAACCCCAAGTTCCCACACGGTTTTCATACTGTTTAAATACGCTCACGGTCTAAAATGATTTTGGGAAAGGCAATTAGCTGGTTTCGAGAAATAAGTTGCCGTGGTGGAGGTCTGCACCCTCAGTGTTATTGTTCTAGTTCAATTTCAGATTAACAATAAAAATTATTCAATGCTCAACTTTTTTTTTTATTTTTTTTTTTACAAAAAATCCTCATTTTTTAAAATTCATAATGATACACAGTTATAGGAAAATGTGTTACTGTGTTTGTAAATAGTATGGAAGCAGGTTTGAGAGAGAGAGAGAGAGAGAGAGAGAGAGAGAGAGAGAGAGAGAGAGAGAGAGAGAGAGAGAGAGAGAGAGAGTCTTACTGCTTAGAGTTTTGCATTCTTACCCATTATTAATAACTTTCTATTTTACTTGTCATCTAGAATGAAGAATCAAATTCTAAATATTGCCATGCTAAATTAAGACTACATATAGGCCTACTTGAATTTGTTTTTGAAAATCAAGTAGGCCTATTTTTTCCATAATCAGCAATCTGGTTTTACAATTTCATCAAATATCTTGGAAATTTCATTTCATGAAATTTTCTCCTCCAATCTAACACTAATTACAAAATTTCCTTTGATCAACATTTTCAAAAATCTCAGAAATATGTTTCTAAATATTCATAATCAAGTTTCATTTGAAAGCTAATAATTTGATAAAAAAAAATCAATGTTTTTCTATGTTGATTTATAGATTTATTTACTTTTCAGGTATATATTCTACTATACGTCCACCGTTGGGGACTGCTTATATGCATATATGGTCAGTCTCTAGGGCATTGTCATGCTAGCTAGCTATTTATATTTATCGATTTATTTACTTTTCAGGTATATATTCCACTATACGTCCAAGAGACACTAAACCTAGGAGAGACCTTCATTGCAACGGTGCCGTTCGCTATGTTCCTGGCCGGGTTCCTCAGCTCTGTGAGCATGAAGCACATCAACAAGAAGATAGGAAGAAAAGTATGAAAACAACGCCCCCCATCCCTCACTCCCATTATTATTATTATTATCATTATTATTATTATTATTATTATTATTATTATTATTAGTATTATTATTATTAGTTAGAAAGTATGGAAACAACGCCCCCATCCCTCACTCCCATTATTATTATTATTATTATTATTATTATTATTATTATTATTATTATTAGTAGTAGTAGTAGTAGTAGTAGTAGTTAGAAAGTATGGAAACAACGCCCCCATCTCTCACTCCCATTATTATTATTATTATTATTATTATTATTATTATTATTATTATTATTATTATTATTATTATTATTATTAGTTAAGCTACAACCCTAGTTTGAAAAACAAGATGCTATAAACCCAAGGGGGACAGGGAAATATAGCCTAGCGAAGAAAGGAAATAAGGAAATAAATAAACCAAGAAAATTAAAATGAAATATTTTAAGAACAGTAATAACTCTAAAACAAATCTTTCATATATAAACTATCAAAATAGACTTATGTCGGCCTGTTTAACATTAAAACATTCCCTGGAAGTTTGAAATTGTTAAAGTCATTGATTAAAACTAACATGTTAACATTTCAAACTGTTCATATCAAAACTTTGGTATGTCTCAGGTTGCATAAAATGGGACGTTTGTTTATTTTTTTTTTATCTTTTTATTAAAAAGTTATATTACACCTTTACAATCACAATATTCACAGTATAATTACATTTAATTGCATTTTTCTATAAACAAATCCATCTAATTTAACAATTTACATCACACATCTTGATTTTAATTCTTAGTTACTTAAAAACAATAATTTATATACTTTTTGTTTATGATAATATAAAATAAGAATAGGCCTACAGCTAATTTTAATATCATTTCTACGAGGTAAGCTACACCCCTAGTTGGAAAAGCAAGATGCTATAATCCCAAGGGCTCCAACAGGGAAAAAATAGCCCAGTGAGGAATTTAAATAAGGAAATAAACGATATGAGAAATAATGAACATACGTCATAATCACTGTTCTCTTCCACAGCGCGCATTCACAGCCGGCTGCATCGTAGGCCTAGGTGGATGCCTATGGGTATGGCTAGGAGAAGGGAGCAATTACGGGCATTGGGGCATCTTCGCCGTGGCAGCTCTCCTGGGCATCGCAGGATCTACCCTGCTCATCACCTCGCTTTCCTTCACAGCTGATCTCATCGGGGATAATGTGGAAGGAGCTGCTTTCGTCTACGGTTTCATGAGTCTCACGGACAAAATCTCCAATGGCGTCCTTATTATGCTGATTCAGGACTTCAATCCAGACGAGTAAGTGTGTTTTCGTTCGCCATATTTCTTTTAATTAGAGAGAGAGAGAGAGAGAGAGAGAGAGAGAGAGAGAGAGAGAGAGAGAGAGAGAGAGAGAGAGAGAGAGAGAGCTTATAGTGCCCATTATAAGTATATAGTATTCTGTGACAGCCCCCGTTATGGTAGAAAAACTTAAGGGACTATAAACACCCCCCCCCCCCAAAAAAAAAGTATTATTCTACTATTTACTTCTGTATTAACTCAAAGATAATTTAGAATTCAAGCACTTTTATCTAATATCTCTTTGGATAGTAAGGAGTATATGTGGCATATAATGCTTGAAAGCATGTAGTTCAAGAGTGTTAAAATGACACATACATACATACATACATACATATATATATATATATATATATATATATATATATATATATATATATATTATACATACATATATATATATATACATATATATATATATATATATATATATATATATATATGTGTGTGTATATATATATATATATATATATATATGTATATATATATATATATATATATATATGTATGTATGTATATATATACACATATATGTATATCTATACATATATCTATATATATATATATATATACAGTGTATATATATACGTATGTAATATATATATGTATATATACAGTATATATATATATATATATATATATATATATATATATATATATATGTATGTATGTATATATATACACATATATGTATATCTATACATATATATATATAATATATATATATATATATATATATATATATATATATATATATATATATATATATATACAGTGTATATATATACGTATGTAATATATATATGTATATATACAGTATATATATATATATATATATATATATATATATATATTATAAAACACACACACACACACACACATATATATATATATATATATATATATATATATATATATATATATATATATGTATATATATATATATATATATATATATATATATATATATATATATATATATATATATGTGTGTGTGTGTGTATTATCATAAAACCATTTTATAACCAGCAAAAAATAAAATATACAAGCTAAATTTTAATATTACAGACGTCAGAACCTTCAAAGTAAAGACGAATGAACTATATAAAAATGTAACTTTATAATTTCCTTTTTCCAAAACAGGGGTTGGTACTACCGCTACGTCATTGCCTTCGCTTGCGGTTCAGCCTGCATTTTGGGCATTCTCGTCACCCTAACCCTCACTAGATTCAAAGTCGGAGATAGAAGAGGTGAGTCCCTTTTCCAGTCAGTTACCAGATAATGTCTGGTGAACTGTAGGCCTATGCCTTGTATGGCTGGTAGGGAGGGAGTCTTCCACTTGGGTTAAAGATCTCTTGCTTGAGGGTACACTCGGGCACACTATTCTATTTGTTTCTCTTCTTGTTATATTAAAGATTATATTCGCTTGTTATTTTCAAGTTTTTATGGTTCATGTATGAAAGATTTATTTCAATGTTTTTATTGTTCTTAAACTTCTTGTAGTTTTTCCTTATTTCCTCTCCTCACTGGACTAGTTTTTTCTGTTGGAGCCCTTGGACTTATAGCATCCTGCTTTTCCAACTAGGGTTGTAGCTTAGCAAGTAATAATAATAATAATAATAATAATAATAATAATTATTATTATTATTATTATTATTATAATAATAATATATTTACTTTCTATAGATAAATTTCTGATATCTACAAAACAAGTGCTTTCAATGTTTTTAGTAAGTTTAAACAAATTATATGCTGTAGAACTATATATATATTTTCTTGTTCATAAAGACAGTATCCATGTACTGTATGCTTAATTATTCATTATAAATAAGAACTGGAAATCAAAATACTATTCTTAGTTATTAAAGTAGACGCTAATAAAAAATATTTTTTTACATATTAGATCAATATATTTTAATTGCAAGAGCCCTTGGGTTTATAGCATCCTGTTTATCTCCAACTAGGGTTGTAGCTTAGCTAATAATAATAATAATAATAATAATAATAATAATAATAATAATAATTATTATTATTATTATTATTATTATTATTATCATTATTATTATTATTATCATTATCATTATTATTACAATTTCAACTCACTACAGAATAGTAATATATTACAAAACTATTTTGCATATTTAAAAAACTGTAACTGATACTTTGTCATGATTTGTTATATGAAAGATTTTTTTTTTCAACTAAATTAGTTTTGTGAAATTGTATTAAGCTAAAACACAGTTAGAGTTCTTTTGCATGAGGGTACACTCGGGCATTCTATCTAATTTCTCTTCCTCTTGTTTTGTTAGAGTTTATATAAGAGATATTTATTTTAATGTTGTTACTCTTCTTGAAATATTTTATTTTTCGCTTTTTCCTTTCCTCACTGGGCTATTTTCCCCGCTGGAGCCCCTGGGCTTATAGCATCCTGCTTTTCCAACTAGGGTGGTAGCTTAGCAAGTAATAATAATAATACAGAATATATTTACATCGTCTTTTCGCTGAGATACACAATTTCTTTAGTACTTAAACCATAAGTCAGTTGAGTAGCAGATAAGAGGCGAGTGTAATTTACTTTTTATCAGATAAAGGATTTTATCACAATCTAACTTATTTATAGGTTAAGAGGATGACGAAACCGTGATAAATTCGGTGATAGTGATGATAATTCTAAAAGCATTTTTATTTTTTATTTTTTTTTTTTATTACAGTTTACACAAGGGAAGAAATTTCACCAGAAATGGGGAATGAATCCAACACGTAGATCTTCTTCTCAGACCACGTCCGACACCAGACCGAATCTGGCTCAGCCGGAAACAACTGGAATCAGTTCTGCCAGAAACATATTTATATTTTGGGGTTTCCTTAAATAAATATACACTTATATACATATACATGCGTGTATATACGTGTATATAAACTCGCACGCATGTGTTTATAAAAGTGTACATGTTATCTTTTGCATAAAGATTTCACTAAGTTCATATAGTTGGTCTAGATGTATATGTATGTGAGTATGTCTGCACGTGTATGAATACTGTTTTATATACTGTGAATGTTTCGTTCATTATTGTAGTCTCATTTAGATGGTATTTATTCAATAAATGTGTAAATTACAAATCTGTTCTAATATATCAGTCACAAACTGAAATATGCAGAGAAATATTGTTTGGTGTTAACGAGAAAGAAATTATATAGAAACCAACACACACACACACACACACACACACACACACACACACACACACACACAAGTTAATTATAATTTTAGCCTTGAAGTGATATAGCCAATTCTGTTCCAATACAGGTTAAACTTCTAACTTAGTGTATCTTATAGGCCTACCAAAATGCTCCATTGTCACACACAAACCAAAATTCTGTTTGCAATTTCATCATCGTTTCTAGTTGGAATTATAACATCTCAATGTCCTTATATGTCTATTATTCTGTAAGATTAAATGGTAGGTCATCCAAAGTCTCAATTAGACCTATATATGTTTATATTTTCCATGTTCCTTTTACTTCTATTTTGATGATATTTTATCAATAAAGCAGATTTGCCTGCACTGTTTACTTTATTACCTACTTGTAAAACGGCGTTATTTTAGAGAAAAATCAAACGGCGTAGGCCTATAGACTATAGAGATGAAATGTTCACCTTGCGTGACTGATGGAATTAGTGTAAGTACCATTGGGCAAAACAATTTATAGGCAGGTTGTGATATCTTCCATTGATTAATCGTCACTGAATAGCACCAAGAGCCGTACGTAGGCCTACCTTGAATTGGGCTTGCTAAATGCAATCAAACAGCTATATATACTACTTGCTGTGCAAAGATGGAAAACCTAAATTATTCTTAAATATTTAGAATTACGAAATCAACAATCTCTAGATCGATAATAAAAAAGATCGTATATACTATCGATGGCTGACGTAGGCCTAGGCCTATTTCGTAAAATTGGCGAGAGAAATGTGATGCAATAACTTGAGGGAGTCTGTAATTCTAGATGCATATATACGTTGCACCACATCGGTGACGAAATGTGTGTATTTTGGGAGTGGAGGGGTTCCGGGTTCAAACTAGTTAGATACGTAATGTGTTATTTTTCGGCTTCTGGCTTCAAACCAGTTAGATACGTGTATAGGCTCCAGTTTGTGGCACTGGGTGCCAACCAGATTTCTATTCGTACTAGTTGCGACCTCATATGTTGGTGCTAAATTTACAATATTGGTACGGCATATATATGACAATAAATGAACAATATGTGGTGTGGAATGTTGAGGGCATTGATATGCATATGATAGAATGACCGTGAAGGTCCTGTAGAGTGTAGGCCTACGATACTGGCAAGGCATAGATATAATAATAAACGAGAAATATTTTGTGTGGAATGTTGAATGCCTTGGAATGCACATGCTAAGATGACCGTGAAAGTCCTGTAGAGTGTAGGATTCCGTTCAAAGTAAAGTAAAATAGATATTGAATGTATGAATACTGAATGTACATAACAACCCAAGTCGGGTATGAATAGAGGTGATGTTATGGCGATTCTTACATGCATTCGTGTAAAAAAAAATTCAACTTGGACATTGATATAGTTCGCAAACAAACGATTTACGTAGTACGTGCAACTCTCATTGCAATATTGATTTGTATCGAGAAGGAATTTCCGAATGGAGAACAGGATCCATACGTGTATCGTAGCAAGTCAATGACTCACTCCCACACGGTCTCAGGCAGTCAGTCTAGAGTGTAATTTTCATTCTTGCACGACGTATTACACTACCGAGGGACTTTATAGGTATCCTACAACGTAATTCTAAAGGACATCATCTACTTTCACTTGCTGGTCTATTACTCAAGTCCGCTGCAGACTCTACGGTAAGTAATTGTGCTTGGAAAGATATTAATTTTAATAATTTAGTTCCTGTATCGAGTCTTGCCTTAAGGCAAAATGGCCATCCCTGTAAAAAATCACCTACGTTATAATGTTTAAATTCCATGATATATCTCTTCGTCGGCTGTGCCTCGCTTCATTTAACATCAAGGTTATATAACATTTAACATCTATGTTATATTTTAACATATTTTTGTTTGTTCTTAGTGTTTTTATCTGTTCATGAAGAGAAATGTTCAAGGGGGAAGTTCAGTGGGCGGAGCCTTAACAAAGATAAACATAAACAACTTCACGTGTATGAGTCGGGGCGAATTTATCGCAATTTTCACGATGATTAGAAAAGTTCTATATGATTTCCTTATTGGATGTGACATTTACTCTTGATTTGGTCCAAATTTAGTATATTGAAGGTAATATAAGCGTTCCTTATCATTTGTTACCTTAGTAAATAGGTCTAGATTTTTGTGAAGGCCGTTAGTCTAGGCCTACCTGCAAGTAAGCCTATATGGTTCCGTTCTTATCAAGATTATCTAAATGATTACTCATCCACCTTTCAAAATGTATTTATGTATGATCGTGGCTACATGCATGTATGATGACGGCCAATTAAGAGAAGACATTTTAAGTGTTGCCAGGGGCGTTAACTCCCCCTTGTTAGGTCTAGACTAAGGGTGTTGGCAGGGTATATGTATGATTGCGGCCATATGCATGTATGATGATGGCCAATAAAGAGAAGGCATTGTAAGGGGGTTGCCAGGGGGTGTTATCCCCCCCCCCATGTTAGGTAAAGACTAAGATAAAGGGGTTAGCAGGGTGTATGTATGATTGTGGCCAATCAAGAGAAGGTATTGTAAGGGGGTTGCCAGGTTAATGCCCCCCATGTTAGGTAAAGACAAAGAGTATGGCAATGTAAAGGGGTTCGCAGGGTGTATGTATGATGACGGCCACATGCATGTATGATGACGGCTAATTAAGAGAAGGCATTGTAAGGGGGTTGCCACGGGCCGTTATCCCCCCCATGTTAGGTAAAGACTAAGATTACGGCAATGTAAAGGGGTTAGCAGGGTGTATGTATGATTGCGGCCACTTGCATGTATGATGATGGCCAATTAAGAGAAGGCATTGTAAGGGGGTTGCCACGTGCCGTTATTCCCCCCATGTTAGGTAAAGCCTAAGAGTGCAGCAATGTAAGGGGGTTTGCACGGTGTATGTGTGATTGGGGCCACTTGCATGTATGGCGACGGCCAATTAAGAGTAAGAACTGTAAGGGGGTTGCCAGGGTAAGGCCCCCCCCATGTTAGGTAATGACAAAGAGTACGGCAATGCAAGGTGGTTCGCAAGGGGCCGTTAGCCCCCCGGTAGGTAGGGACACAGCTTGTAAGTTAGGTTAGGCGGAGCCGTTTAAGGCGGTGTTCTATTGAAGAGGTTTTATAGATCAGACAGATTTCGTATTACAGCAGCCTTGTCTTATGAACGGCTAGAAAATGGTACCAAATTCCTGTTTTTTATGCATGCGGGAGGACCTGGCCGCTGATATACAAGGCTCTCAAAATCTTAACTGCTACAGTTATTATATTCTTTGATTGCCAATCCTTTGCTTGGCAAAGAAATGACAGTAATATTTACTGTAGGACAATAAGAATTATTTTTAGTGTAGATATTTTCGATTGTTCTGATCCAAATAATTGGGGAAATCCGTATTTTTCGAATTATAGACTTTTTAATTTTCATAGGTTTTGACAGCAAAACCACATTTGTTCTGACAATAAATACAAACCCTTTAGCTCCTTTTTAGGTTATACTTACGGCGAAGGTTGAAGACTAGCCGTAAGACAGGTGTAACACCCCACCTCTAGTTAGCAGGGGTTAGGGGACTAGTACCAGCTACCCCACTCACACACACACTGGTGTTGTCTTGCCACATTTTCTTTTAGCTCGGGCGAGAGTGGACGTTGTCTCTCCCCGCCTCCCAATTCTGACTGCCATTTGACTAACGCTGTTTTGGTTGCTCTTTTCTGGTGGGACTGTTTTTCTTCCTAGGTCGTGTCTGGCCTGTAGAGGACGGCCTTGTATGTAGGACGACACCTCCGAGCAATGCCCTGAGTGGTCTTCCTCCCGGATGGAGTGACTTTGACAGCAACGTAAGGAGAAGTCTAAAAGAGAGACTTCTCCTTCAGTGTCTTCCTTGAAGTTGAAGAAACCTTAGATTACCTCTTTTAACCCTAGAGCCTTTCCCTAAGCTCCTGCTTGTTCGCTTTTCTCCGTGGACCGATGGAACTGGAGTGTTGACCAATTAACTCCAGGACAACCCTTTGGTTCAAAGGATGCTGTTGCTTCCCCCTGGCGAAGCAGCGCCGCCCTATCCCTCTGGGGTGTCCTTCTCAATTTATCTTTTATAGATTTGGCCCTCGGTTGGTGCTCCTGGCAGCCCATCGAAAGAAGGCCTGGTTGAGCTGCTGTAGTTGGGAGCAGAGAGGAAGCAAACACTGGCTTCCTCAGAAGTGAAGTTCGATCCCCTTCCTAGGGGCTCCGAAGGTTTCGTGCCGGAGGAGTTCCCTCTTCTGCTGCCAACATTGTTCTGCTGGGCCCAACTTCTCCACCTTTGCCTGAAGCAGCTTCTGCTGCCTAAGACAGTGCTTCCGCTTGTTCTGAGTTAGCTTAGCTTGTGGAGTGGGAACAAGGTCTTAGGCATGTTTCTGTTCCTCTGGGGGGGTCACCTTTCCCATTAGCGGGTGAGGTCCGCACCTGAATAGTCTTTGCCACGTGGTTCGTCAGGTCACCGCCTGCCTCTCCTCCACCGTTCTCCAGCCCTTCGGAGCATGACTCCTTTGCGGAGGATGCTTGCCCCTTGTGAGTTCGATGCACGCCATCGTCTCCTCAACCTGTTCTTGTGCCTGAATCTAGGAGTGTGTGCCATTCCCCTAGGGGAACCCCCTAACCTTCGTCAACGGATCGCAGTCCGTGCCACTCTTCCCAGCTCTCACCTTCCACCTACAGCAGAAGGCACACCCATGATGACACTTGCAATAGACGTACACTTGCAATAGACGTTTTCCTCGTTCCTGGTTCAAGAGCTCGACAGCGTGTGATCCTCCAACTGTTCCCCACCACGCGTCTTCTAGGGATCAGTCTCCCACATGTCAGCGCATGCCAGCTCGCTCCTACTCTTCACGCGACCCTGATGCACATCGTCGGCAAGATTGGGACCTTTCACCTGGTGATAAGTGCACTCCGTGTCATTCTTTACCAGATCACTATGCTCCCAAACAGCCTACACCTGATTGTATTTGTGAGTCTGTTCGTTGTCCTGAGTGTACGACCACCTTCCTGCCCGCAACCTGCAGTCTACACATGATCGCCCTTTTGCGTGTTCCCACGACACGCCTTCTCCAAGATCTTCTAGATTAGTGCATGACCCAGCTCCTGCCCGTGTCCAAGATGCGCACTCTCCGAGACCTTCCAGAGCAGCACGTGTCCATGACGCGCACTCGCCGAGACCTTCTAGAGCTTCTACTCACTCCTATGACGCGCCCTCGCCTAGATCTGCTATAACAGCGAGTGATCCAGCCCATGTGCCTCCCCCTTCGTCAGCGCGCAACCTCTTTGTGGTATGTGATGAGGTAGCGTCTCCAGTTTTCATCAATGCGTTATCTCCCAGCAGAGCGTGAGCATCAGGTTCCACGTGGAAGCCCAGCAAGAGACCTTCCAGCAAACTGCAATCGACCAGTTCCATTTTCAACTGCTTGCAAGGGTACAGTGAGGGATCAGGAGTACGTTATAGCACGCCCCGCATGTTCTCCAGCTGCCTCTCTCAAGCCAGAGCAAGAGGCCATGCCGTTTCCGATATGGCCAGGTAAACGACCTCTCTCCCCTTTTCTTGTGCCTTAACTGCTGATTCCCAGGGTGCATTGTCCACCTCGTAGCCTCCCCAGTGAGAAGTCCTTTTGGAAAGTAAGTCCTGCCTCCAATCAAAAGTGGTGAGACAACAACGGTGTGAGTAGGGTACCTGGTACTAACCCCCCTACGCCCTGCGAACTAGTAGTTGAGTAGTTACACCTCGCTAAAATTCTTATGGATAGTCTTCCAGCTTTGCCGAAAGTATATCACTAATAAAGAGCTCAAGGTTTGTATCGTTAGGAAAAATACAGAACTACAGTACTTTCAAATTTGTCATTTGGAAAGAAACACGTAAGAGCACCACCTCACCTAACCAAGGACTCGTATCATTAAGAACTTATAGCTCCATGGCCTTATCTTACCCTGAGACCACAGTATTCATATCATACTAGGTATAAGTCTCAACACAGTGTTTGTCTTCCAACCGTCGTCAATCCTAGTTCCTAACAGATGAACTAGATGATGGGGTTCAAACTAATTTTTTAATAGGGTTATATTCAATTATGTTTGTAAAAATCCATATCTGAATATTGTGCTACAGGCATTTTGATGATATCTACTTTTTTCACCTGTTTTACCTTTGGTTTTTAGGACATTTTGATATTACTGCTAGTGCAAACCATTGATTTTCCCTATAGGCTTATAGCTCTGGTTTATGAGACGACACCATAGTGCAATATTAGTTATTGTATTGGAAATGGTAATCTGGTAAATCTCTTGAAGCCTTGATTCTGTTTTTTTTTTTTTTTTTTTTTGATCTGTACTACTTCCAAAGGGAAGCTCTTGCTTACATGTCTTAAAATGCCGAACTTGATTTTCACATTGTCTCTCCTCTTAGTACCAGTAGCCATTTATGATCTCCAATCAGAGATTCGGTCCTACACAAATACAAACTACACAAATACAAACCATTGTTCTTTGATAGGAGTATAATTACAGCGAAACGAGAAATGCCTGTTTAAATCTATAAATGAGGTAGTGGTATTTACGTGGGGTGGCGGCTTAGATTTTAGCCGCTGAGCAGTATACAAAGATGTCAATTCACTTTGGCTCTTTTAATTTCTTTTGCTTTTACTTTGCAGTGTGTGTGTGTGTGTGTGTGTGTGTGTGTGTGTGTGTGGTGTGGTGGAAACTGCACAAGTAGACATGGCCCGGTAAACCTGGGGTTTATGATTCGAATTGCCGTGTACCCGCGTTTCCTTTGTATTTTTTTGTATGATTCCACGACTTTACGTAGTAATCCCAATAACAAGTGAAAGTTATGGCTCCCTCTACAGTGGTTAGAAGTTGGGAAGAAGAATAAAACTCTTCATTTTCATCCCTTCCAGTAGGAGGATCTTGGTGGTGTGTACGACCAACGAGCACTTCCATCGTACAAGTGTGAGCATAGAGGCAAACGATTTTGTCTCCATCACCGAGACAGATCACCATGCTCACAGCCTCCATGCACCAGGTCTCCACATTCCCGATCTCCATGCTTCCAGTCTCCGTATGCACCATCACCACAAGATCGATCTTCTCGTGATAGGACACCTCGCTGTAGATCTTCACGCAATTGGACACCTTACCACTCGTCTAGCGGTTGTGGCGTCCGAGTCACAGTCTGCCGGTTACCTGCCTCCCTTTCATTGTTCTAAGTCTTCGTATTGAGATCCCTTCTTGTAAAGAGATCTTGTTCTTTTCTGTTTGCGCTCTCTCTTCTGTGTGCTTTTACTGTATGTGCTCTCTCCAGTTGGTACTTGTGCTGCTGATGTCGAGCATTCGCTTGCTTGTGTGCGCACTGTCGTCACTCTTCACTAAGCGCTCATAATTCTGACTTAGCGCATTCACAGGCTGCCCAAATGCGCTCTCCTGTTACCACTCATTCTTTTGATAGTGAGTACTGTACAGTACTTCTCTACACGTGACGTGTACGCGTAAGCTCTTGGTGTCACACCTGTTCCACTGTTACTTCACAGACCTCGTATCGCCAGAGTGAAGGTGGAAGGAATCACTGAAGCCCAAGATGACTAAATTGGTATAGTCTCGAGACTTAAGCAATACCCCGGCACAGTTTCGTGGGAGGAACAGCACTCTACCAAAAATCCAATCCCCATGATTATTGTCTTCTAGTATGTAGATTACTGGTTACAGTAAGGTGCAAGTATTTGTTTTTGTAGGGTACAATAATTTATGAATGTTAACCTTTTTACCCCCAGGCTGTTTGGAACTTTCCAGGCCTTAACCCCCGGGGTTACTTTTTTTTTAAGCACATTTTGCAGTATATATTTTTTAGATTGCTCTAACAGCCTTAATTTTCGTCATAGAGAGGTAAGGCTGGTCTCATTTTCTTGGAAAATGGCTGAAGTTTCCCCAAAAATTATCAAAAATATGCAAAAAAAATTGTAAATAGCGGTTTTTTGCAAGGACGTACCGGTACGTCCGTGGGGATAAAGGGATGTGTTTTGTGGAACGTTGTACGTTCTTTTGGGGGGTAAAAGGATTAAGGGATTGCCTCTTTTTTAAAAGTAATATCTTATGCATACAGTACTGTATGTATGTATGTACATACATTGTTATGTATATAAGATATAACTTAAACAGAAATCAACATACACCCCGGTGTAGGAACGTATCCGTGTTATAACCCGAGGACCTCCTGTACATTCTTAGAAGCTATATACCGTAAAGGCTTTCTTCCCTGAGAAACCTTTTGTCTCGGGGTTCAGATGCCCATCGCACTTGTTCAACTACCCTTTTGGACACTTCATGGTATTCAGCGACTTTCGGATTGCAGAACTTCTGACAACTGCTTTAAGCCTGCTCCAGCATTTCACGATACGATGGAAGGGGAACTTATGATCATTCTCATCGCTTTTACATGTAGGCTATGATTTCTTGCCTTTACTTCGATGGGTTGCAGAATTGCAAGAGCCTGTACTTAGCCACAAGGGCCAGGTAATCTACAACAGTAACATTACCTTCACGAGTGTCAAGGTTTCTTTGTACCCTGTCATGTGTGTTTCATTTTCAGGGAAATATTCCAATTGTGACCGGTAACTATAAGATTGGGATATGCTGTATATGTGTACAGTACAAACAGAAGCTGTGATTGGGAATAATGGGATTAGTAACGGCGATCGGGAACTGCATGATTGAAACTTACGCTCATTCCTCAGGTATTCGTTACCTTGAGTCACCAGGGAACTAGTTAATGTGTTCCAGTTGCCTGTTCCTTCTCAGTGCTCAGACTACTGTACCCCAAAGAGAAGGATGAGGTCACTGAAGCAAAGGACAGACATTCTAGCAGAGTCTTTTTAAACATCTTACTTACCTGGTAGTTATATATATAGCTTATTCCCTGACGTCACGGCAGAATTTCAAAACTCGCGGCAATCGCCGATTGGGTAGCCAGGTGTACCACCATTGCGCCCTCTACCCAGGTACCTGGAACCATTCCAACTATTCCTCAGTTCTTCCCTGCCGCCTCACCGGTGACATCTTTGGAATTTCGCTCGCTGTAGCCTGTGTTGATTGCAGTTATTTTGGTGAAGTGCAATTTGGTTTTGGCTTTCGCTCGATTTGGATTTGTTTTTTGGTATTTTCTTGGACCCGATTAGATATTGTTGTTTTGACCCTTGCTTGTTTTGATCTCTCTTTCGATTTTTTCGTAATGTCTGACTTCTTCGAGTATTAGAAGGTGTGTGAGAGGCTGTAAGACCCGGCTTGCTAAAGCCTCTGTTGATCCCCACTCCATTTGTGTGAAATGTAGAGGTAAAGGTTGCGAGTTGGATGATCGTTGTGATAAATGTGTTATTTTGTCTGAGAGTGAATGGTTGGAGTATGACCGCTACACTCGTATGCTTGAAAGGGATTGGATCAGGAGAAGTAAAAGTTTATCTCGTTCTTCTAGGGATTGTTCCCCTCCCCGTGTCAACGAACCTATTGAACCTTCCCCTGAAGTGGTTGTTCCAGATCCCACTACTGTTAAACCTAATGAACCAACTCTGAAGGACATGATGGTGGCCTGCGAGAGAGTGGAGTCGCTCGCAGCCGACAGGACTAAGTTATGGTCCGATGTGAAGGAGTTGAAGATTACAAGTGTCAGTGCTAAAGGGTCAGTGAAATTAATCAGTGCAGTGGAGGGTGCGGCTGCTCGGACCTGTCGTTCTCATAGCCCTAGACCTCTTCCAAGCTCCCCAACCCCTGGGAGAAGGAATGTCGACAGGTGAAGGAAGGCGAGAGGCGTTAGCTCCTAAGCAGTCGTCCCCTCGAACGTACCTGTTGACGCTTTCCAGGACGCTCGCCCTCGCCATGGGAAAGGCGAGGTAAAAGTGCTTTCGTCTTCATCGGATGATGCAGCGCCCAGACGGGGCTGGCGTCTTGCATCGAGACCTCTTAAGAGGAAAATTTCCGCTCTTGAGCAGCGTCGTGTTATGATGCCTCAGGCGCCAGGTTACAGCCATTGGAGCAGTCCGGAGCGTTTTCTTTCCTGCTCTGAGGAAAGTTCTCCTGCCAAGCGCCCATCTACTTCGGTCTGAGATAGAAGGAAGTCTGAAGATGTCAGGTGGCCATCCCCATCCCCATCGGTTGGAAAACAGTTATCGGAGGCTGGCATGACCTCTGTGCATGCTCCTCCTCCCCCTTTGGATTGGTTCTCGTCTCCTGAACGTTCTGCGGTTTCCTTGAGCGACGTGGAGGGAGAACTAGTTGAGGAAGCAGCGTCTCCTGTTTGTCCACAACAGCAAGTTGATCTGAACTTAAGTGTACTGCAAGATATGCAGCAGAAACTCTCCTCCCTCATGAAGGTCTACCAGCCTGCAGACAAGAAAAGAGTGGCTCACCTAGACGCTGAGCATCAAGAATCTTCACGCCTTGACGCTAAGCGTCGAGAGGGTCATGACGCCGAGCGTCGAGAGGAGGAACATCATGCCAAGCGTCAGGAAACTGGAAGTCATGACGCCGAGCGTCAAGGAGTTGGACGTCGGGACGCCGAGCATCAAAACCTCGGACGTCATGAAACCGAACGTCGAGATCGCGGACGTCATGGCTCCGAGCGTCAAGTTTTGGAACACCGTGACGTCAGGCGTCATGATATTGGACGCCATGACGCCAGGAGTCAGGATAAAAAGGAGTTGACTCCAAGGAAGTAGGACGTCTCTACTTCGATTCGAGACCTGTCAGAAGAAGGGAACGATGACTCTCACCTTTCCCCTAGTTATCCCTTAGAGGAGGTGTCGGAAGAAAATCCGAAGAACCAACATTCGTCGGCGGATTTAAAGAGACTCATGAGAGTCTTTTCTGAAGTTTTTCCTGATAATTTTGTTCCTGCTGATCCTCGTTCCCCGCCTTCAGAGTTTACGCTTGGGAAGGCTTCGAAGGAATCACTTTTTATGAAGATGGTGTTGTCTTGCTCATCTAAGAGAGCCTTAAAGATGATGGGGGACTGGATGCAATCTAAGAAGAACCAGGGAAAATCTATTTTTCAATATTAATCTTACCCGATGATCATGTAGCTGTCAACTCTGTTGCCCGACAGAAATCTACGGTCGGGATACGCCAGCGATCGCTATACAGGTGGGGGTGTACACAACAGCGCCATCTGTGAGCAGGTACTCAAGTACTTCTTGTCAACAAGAACTCAATTTTTCCTCTGT
Organism: Palaemon carinicauda; assembly: GCF_036898095.1. Classification (NCBI taxonomy): domain Eukaryota; kingdom Metazoa; phylum Arthropoda; class Malacostraca; order Decapoda; family Palaemonidae; genus Palaemon; species Palaemon carinicauda. The sequence goes on along the minus strand of NC_090733.1, from coordinate 135,562,789 downwards.
CGTGCCACCGGCTAGACCTACTTGGATACGCTGTTGATTCTGGAGTTATTGTTCACGATTTGGTGATGTATTTGCTCTAGAGTTTAGCCTTCGCTATTCAGGAAGCTTTATCATTAGCTTAGCAAGCTTTTGGAATTAATTTGATTTAATTATGGTGACGAAGAGAGTATGGACTATCTTTCACTTTTAAATGGCCGACCCTTCCCTTAGACGGAAGTGTGTTTAGGTTTTTGAGCAAAGTTATAGATTTATTTTATATCTCTCCGCCATTTATAGGCCTCTTCGATTAACTTTCCTTTTATTATAAACTTATAAAAATTAATTTTTATGTTTGTTTATATGCGACCTTTCCTAATAGTAGACGGTCCTTACTTGGAACCGAAGTTAATTTACATTGAGCCCGTCATATCGTTTTTCCTGTTAAGAATTTATGCTATTTTAATTTTAATGTTTTTGAAAGAATTTCTTTGATAGTCTCGTACTGTTTTCAAAGTTGAACTAACGTTTTGTTTAGTCTCCGCAGTTGTTGACGTTCAGAACGTTCAACTTGCGCTCTATCGTTACGATAGAGAGAGAGTATTTCACGGTTTCACGTTGCAGTAAGAGTAAACCGATTCTAGCGTTTCGTTCATTCTTTCTTAGCTTAAATGGTTTTAATTCTAATAAAGGAACTTTTTATTTGGGAAACCTTTCAGTTTTTTTCCTTTAACAAATAATATGTTTTAACGATATATATAATTGGGCTCATCTCTCAGGTTCTAAGTCAAGAGAGAGAGAGAGAGAGATAGAGACGGAGGGAGAGAGAGGAGGATAAACGTTTCGTTCAAGCGGGTAACGTTGTTCTCGTTTTTTGCTCTTCTCCCTAGTCGCTATAGGGGAAGAAGGTAAAACGTTTCTAGAGTTTTATTCTTGTTCCCAGGCTTTATGCGGTGAGAGATTTTAAACGTAGTTTATTTGATCTAGTGTTTAGTCTCTTTTCCAGCCACTGAATTCTTTATCTTTCATTATGTTTTTCTGTTACATTGTAATACTGTTTTCGCAATTACTACCTTTTAATGAAGGATAGGATTGCGTGTTTCAGGTACAAACCACTTGAAGTTTCGAGTTCAGTGAAATAAGTGCAAACAGAAAATCAAAAGTGATAAAGTGATATGCGCAAAGTGTTACAGTGTTGTGTTCGAGGGTTCGTCTGTTCGTGCCAGTTGTTCACCTAGTCCGATACCTCTTACAAGCTCCCAAGCCCAGGGGAGAAGTAATGTCGAAGGACTTATGGGTTCCACAGGCCTTGATTGACGAACAGACGTTTCCCTCCGTGGTTTCGGGTGTATCTACACACATCGCCGACGTGATCACCCCACCCACACAAAGACGAGAGAGCCCATTTATTCCTCGTCTGCGGAAGAGGTTTCTCGCAGAAACCATGGACCAAATCTTGCAGCTTTTAAGTGCAAGTCGGTCCCTTCCGCGCAAGTCCAACGGCCTAGGTGTAGCCACTGGGTCAGTTCGGACTCGCTGCAGTACGACAACTGCACACCTCCCAAGAGAGGCAAGGTGGTACCGCAACAGGCAGTAACTCCGTCTGTTGCCGCACCAGCTGTTTTAGACCCTCAGTCACAACGGACAGTAGCTCCGTTTGTTGTTGTCTTTCATAGACCCTAGTGGTCTATGCTGCAGACTATACAGTCTCAGCTTGCTCCTTCATGCAGGAGTATCATGCTGGAAGGTTGACAATGCACCTGTTAACCTACAACCCGCCGAGGTTGTGCGCTCAGCAGATACTGCGGCTGCCTGCTCCCACCCTCCACCTGTGAGAGCTCCACCACCGATGCGCAGTCCACCCTGCCAGACGCATGTTCTTGCTGCACCATCTGCTAACATACGTGAGCTACCGCATCAGCAGTGGGAAGGTTCTGTAGAGCTGCCGGGTTCCAGCACTATGCGGCATTCTCCGCTGCCCATGCAGCATGCTCTGCATACCTTACAGCATGCTCTGCATACCTTACAGCATGCTCCGCATACCATGCAGCATGAGCCGCATACCTTACAGCATGCTCCGCATACCATACCGCATGCTCCTCAACCCACCGCAGCCCCTCCCACGCACCAGCACTCTGCTTTTGTTGTTGCCAGCTCCCTCACTCTGACTGCGGAGAAGGTTGACGATGCACCCGTGGGCCTACTCCTCCCACGGTTGTGCGCCCGGCATGGCTTCCTGCTCTCACACTCTTGTTGTGAGAGCTCCTCCACCCATGCACAGTCAACCCTGCCAGATGTATGATGACTCCCACACACAGAGCACTCCGTTGCCGTGCGTGAGCTACCACAAGCTGCCGTGTTTTGACACGGTGTGTCAGCCTCCGCAACACACTGTGGTTACCGCCACTCGCCAGCAGCAAACTAGTCAGTCAGGAGTTGAGGCTTCCCCACACAACTTTGGTTGTTGCCAACTCACAAACTGTCATACAGTTACATGACGTTGCCTTCTGGTCTGCTACTTATACACCAGTGCTGTATGTCCTCACGCTCCTGTTGTGGTTGACAGTTCAGTTTTTGACAAGTTCACAGACTGTCAAGCAGTTTCATAACGTTGCCTTCTGGTCTGCTGCTTTTGCACCAGTGAAACCCTCACTGAGAGAACCTAGCTTTTCTCGGATATGGTTCCTGTAGATGAGAAAGTGCTGTTCTCCCTCCTTCTGATATTCCCTTGAGGACTCTGTCATTTGGAGAGGAGCCTTAAGCTGCTTAGCCTCCTATGGACTTTTATTTAAGCATAACATGCTTCCAGGGAGGGTAAATGGTTCCGCTTCAGTCGCTAACCCCGTCTGTTGCCACACCTGCTCCCATAGACCTTGGGCTTTGTTGCAAGACATGCAGTCCAAGCTTAGTCCTTGATAGAGGATTTTTTACGGAGAAGACCCTTCTTGCCAACGACCTTCCTACCGGTTGGTTGTACGCCCTGTTGACGCTGAGGTATCCTACTCACGTCCGCCAGTTGAGATGGTTCCTCCACCGGTGCGACCCAGTGTGGGTTGCCAGTCGCACGTTGATGTTATGCTACTCTCGGAGGTGGTTGTGGACGTTCAGTGTGTCACTGGGAAGACGTTCAACAACCAGCAGAGGTGACTTGTTGTGACGCAGTGCGGCAACCTCAGCAACCCTATAAGGGGTTGTCTGTACTACCCAGACAGTCTAGACAGTTTCGGGTTGTCGCTGTACTTCCTCGCTTCCCCATGGTTGACAGTTCACAGACTGTGCAGCAGTACCATGATCTTGTGTCCGGCTCCGTCACGCATCCACCAGTGCGACCGGATTCAGCGAGTCAGACGTTGCCCACTCCGTTGCCGTTTCCTCATCAGTTTCGGATGAGGAACCCTCTGATGAGGACATGGCTGAACAAGAAGATCAATCCCCAGCCCTGCTATCCATCCAGAAGATGCTGAAGAAGGAATACGGCCCTGTCAGGCTGTGGATGAGTCTGGTTAGGACACTGTCATCCGTGGTGCATTTGGTGTCACTTGGAAGACTACACCTCCGTCCTCTTCGGTTTCATCTAGCTCTTCACTGGAAAGGACAAGACGCTAGAAGCGGTCTCGATCCCGGTTTCCGGAAGATAAGTCTGGTCTAACCTGAGGAAAGGACTTTATCAACCTATTATAGGGTCTTCCCCTGACTGTTCAGACTCCCAACCACGTTCTCTTCTCAGACGCATCGGACGTAGGCTGGGGTGCGACCTTAGGCGGTAGGGAATGCTCGGGATTATGGAACTCGCGTCAAAGGACAATGCATTTTAACTGCAAGAAGCTTCTGGCAGTAAGTCTGACCTGGAAAAGCTTCAGGTCTCTCCTTCAAGACAAATTAATGGAGGTCAACACGGACAACTCCCTGCTTTGATGTTCATCTCCTAGCAAGGAGGGACCTACTCTCTGACATGATGCGAGTTCGCTAGTGACCTCCTCTCCTGTTCAACAGGTCTAGACTTTTCACTAGTAACAAATTTCTTCCAAGGCAACTTGAATGTCTTAGCAGTTTGTCTCAGTAGGAAGGGACAATAATTCCAACATATTGGACCCTCCACAGAGATGTATGCAAGAGACTTTGGGTCACCTGGGGCCATCCAACCATAGATCTCTTCGCAACCTTGATGTCCAAGAGGCTCTCAACAGACCCAGCAGTGGTTCTTTTAGATGCCTTTCTACTAGATTAGTCTCATCTAGATATATGCATTCCCTCCGTTCTAGTTTGTCAACAAGGTACTGCAGAAGTTCGCCTCTCACGTTGGGACAAAGTTGACACTAGTTGCTTCCCTCTGACCCGCGAGAGAATAACTTACCGAGGTACTTCGATGGCTAGTAGACGTTCCCAGAACTCTTCCCCTAAGGGTGGACCTGCTACGTCTGCCACGCGTAGGAAGGTACTCCAAGGCCTCCACGCTCTTCGTCTCACTGCCTTCAGAGTATCGAAAGACTCTCGAGAACTAGAGGTTTTTCGAAAGAGGCAACCAGAGCGATTGTTAGAGCAAGGAGAACATCCACCCTTAGAGTCTACCAATCGAAGTGGGGAATCTTCCTAAACTGGTGCAAGTCAGTATCCGTATCCTCGACCAGTACCTCTGTAACTCAAATAGCTGACTTCCTCTTATATCTGAGAAAAGAGCGATCTCTTTCAGCTCCCACTTTCAAGGGTTACAGAAGCATGTTGGCATCAGTCTTCCGTCACAGAGGCTTAGATCTTTTTAACAATAAAGATCTACAGGACCTCCTTAAGTCTTTTGAGACCACGAAGGAGCGTCGTTTGGTTACACCTGGTTGGAATTTAGACGTGGTTCTAAGATTCCTTATGTTAGACAGGTTCGAACCACTTCAATCAGCCTCCCTGAAAGATCTCACCTTTAAGACTCTTTTCCTGATATGCTTTACCAGCTAAAAGAGTCAGTGAGATTCATGCCTTCAGCAAGAACATCGGATTTTCATCCGAAACGGCTACATGTTCTACATCTTGGTTTTCTAGCCAAACACGAGCTGCCTTCTCGGCCTTGACCAATATCGTTCGTTATTCCAAACTTATCGATATGGTTGGAAAAGAACTAGAAAGAGTATTATGTCCTGTAGAGCTCTTAAGTTCTATTTTAAAAACCTTTATGAGGCCCGTCTGAAGCTTTATGGTGTTCAGTTAAGAATTCATCTTTGCCTATGTCAGAGAATTCTTTATCCTATTATTTTCAGACTGTTAATACGAGAAGCTCATTCCCTTCTGAATGAGGAAGACCAAGCTTGGCTGAAGGTAAGGACACACGAAGTTAGAGCTATCACAACTTCCGTGACCTTTTAATAAAATAGATCTCTGCGAAATATTTTCGACGCAACCTTTTGGAAAAGCTAATCAGTGTTCGCGTCTTTTATCTTAAGAATGTCCAGTCTCTTTACGAGAACTGCTACACTCTGGGACCATTCGTAGCAACGAGTGCAGTAGTGGTGGGGGCTCCACCACTACAATTCCCTAATTCCAGAACCTTTTTAATCTTTCTCTTGAAATATTTCTGGGTTGTCCGGAAGGCTAAGAAGCCTTCCGCATCCTGGTTGATTTGGCGGGTGGTCAAATTCTTTCTTGAGAAGCGCCTAGATTAGAGGTTGTGATGAGGTCCTTTAGTATGGGTTGCAGCCCTTAATACTTCAGCACCTAGGAGTCGCTCAGCATCCTAAGAGGATCGCTAGGCTCAGTAAGGAAGACGTACTTAAAAAGGCAGAGTAATGGTTCAAGTCGACTTCCTTACCAGGTACTTATTTATTTTATGTTTGTTATTTTGAATAACGGCTAAAATAAGATACGGGATACTTAGCTTCTTTGTTAACATGTATGCTGGTCTCCACCCACCACCCTGGGTGTGAATCAGCTACATGATCATCGGGTAAGATTAATATTGAAAAATGTTATTTTCATTAGTAAAATAAATTTTTGAATATACTTACCCGATGATCATGAATTTAAGGACCCGCCCTTCCTCCCCATAGAGAACCAGTGGACCGAGGAGAAAATTGAGTTCTTGTTGACAAGAAGTACTTGAGTACCTGCTCACAGATGGCGCTGTTGTGTACACCCCCACCTGTATAGCAATCGCTGGCGTATCCCGACCGTAGATTTCTGTCGGGCAACAGAGTTGACAGCTACATGATCATCGGGTAAGTATATTCAAAAATTTATTTTACTAATGAAAATAACATTTTTTCTTTTCCCCCGGCCAGATTAGCATCCAGATCGAGCGTTTGGTACGAGACTGGAGAAGCTCTCGGCCTGGGAGTCCCTGCCTGTGCCCAAGGGGACTTCTCAAGTCTGGTGGACGCCCCTCGTCGGACGGCCATGAAGAGAACCAAAGTGTTTTGGTGGACTTCGGAGTTGGATCACCTTCTCAAAGGCATTTTCAGAGCCTTCGAGGTGTTTAATTTCCTCGACTGGACTCTGTGAGCCTTAGGGAAAAAGGTGTATTCATTGAAGGATGTGGACACAGAAGGCCTCATCCACATTATGTCTTGCATGGACAAAGCTTTGAGAGACGGGTCCAACGAGTTAGCGGCTCTTTTCTCGGCGGGTGTTCTTAAGAAAAGAGCCCAAATGTGCGCTTTTCTAGCAAATGGGGTTACACCCATGCAGAAGTCGTAGTTACTGTACGCACCTCTTTCTTCTTCCCTTTTCCCACAATAGCTGGTCAGAGAAGTCTCTTCCGCGTTAGCCCAAAAGACCACACAGGATTTGGTGTCTAAGACAGCAAGGAAGGTTCTGCCTACAGCCTTCTCAAGTCGCAAGCCTAAGGAGGAAGCACCATCCCATCAGTTTTCTCAGTCCTTTCAGGGGAAAACATTCGGCAGGGATAGTACCAGACCCGAGGGAAGGACAGCGAAGAGGAGAGGCTCGAGACCAGGGCGAAGCAGGGTCTGACTGCATTCGCCTTCAGACAGCGGTAGGAGCCAGGCTAACCATCTTCTGTCAATTATGGGAGAGGAGAGGAGCAGACCTTTGGTCCGTCCAGTTACTCAAGGAGGGATACAAAATACCTTTCCTAGGAAAACCTCTTTTAGTAGTAACCCCGATAGACCTCTCGGCCAGATACAGAGAGGAATAAAAGATACAGGCGATGCAACAGCAAATGTCACTCTTGTTAGAGAAGGAGGCAATAGAGAGGGTGCGAGATTTAGGGTCACCAGGATTTTACAACAGCTTGTTCCTGGTTCCCAAGAACTCGGGGGGATGGAGACCAGTCCTGGATGTGAGTGCGCTCAACGTCTTCGTACAGAAGACAAAGTTCACTATGGAGACAACGAAATCAGTCCTAGCAGCAGTCAGAAAGGACGACTGGATGGTCTCTTTAGACCTTCAGGATGCGTATTTTCACATCCCTATCCATTCGGACTTCAAGAAATACCTGAGGTTCATGTACAGTAGGGTCCCGAATTATGCGAGAATTTGGTCGATTAATGACCTCGTGTAAATGGAAAATCGCGAATTTCGAAACACACAACTAACAGAAATAATTCCATTGCGGCCATGGCAACCAGCAATTTGCCTATTCAAATGTGTTTACTACCCATTTCCAATACTTTCTTTGTACTATACTGTATTTCTTTATAATATCAAATTGTTTTTGTAAGTAAATAAAACATTTAATATACTTTAAAGTTCTAATAACTTGAAAAATGGTTAAAATTACAACCAGGATAGGTGTAAACACCATATATTTCCCGTTATAACACAACCCAAAATACAGACAAATTTTAATGTTTGTCATATCTATTGTATAATACAACTGGTGAATAGCAAAACCATCACTCTATAGACTAGCTTGTTGTATGATTGAAAATCCAGAATTATCAAAATAAAGGCGATTTATATCATGCGTTTCCTAAACACGCTAAAAAGCACAATAGAAAACGACAACCAATGTTTTGTTTACGTTTATCTCTGATCACAACGAAGAAACAGACGCATTTATACATCTGTGTTTTTGAATTGACAGCAATTTTACCAAGTATAGATTATATGTTGAATTTGTTATTACCAATGTTCTAATTATTTTTTATTAGAACTTTCAAATAAATGAAATGAATGCCATTTATGAAATGTTTTTCTTTATGATGCCGCCTGAAACGGAAACCTTCCATTTGTTTACGCTCCATCTTCGATCATAATAAACAAACGAATGCATTAAACACACATGATATAAGTCATAACTAATGATATTACAAACATTTAGTAAACATTATGTTATTACAAATATTTTACTTACCGTATCCATATAAATTCCTAAATTCGTAGCAAAGCTGGAAATTTTTTTTTCCTTATGCGTTTAATCCAGAATAGCAAACTGCCGCTAATGACAGAGTGATAACTTACGATAATTCTAAACTGTTACGAAAGATAATTGTCCTTTCCATATCCAAAATACTTTTCCTAACTTCAGTTATAAGTCAACTTGTACCCACCTCAATTATGGATCCATATGCAAAAAATGTAAAAGAAGAAAGTACTAGGCCTATTTTTAAAGCCACCGAACAATTAGGTTACCGCTATAACGTTCGATGAGAGAGAGAGAGAGAGAGAGAGAGAGAGAGAGAGAGAGAGAGAGAGAGAGAGATGGTTTTAAAGTACTAAACAATAAATATGATAGGTTATAACACATTGGTGTTTATGTAATATTAACTGTATAGATGGTTTGAATAAGTTAAGAAATGGTGTAAACAATTCTTTGTTATTGTATTCGCGCGGAAGCTAGACATCAGCTGATGTGATCACAGCCAAAAGTAAAACAAAAATAAGCTAGCAATACTCGATTTTTAAAACACACCCGAAATTTAACAACATAAGTACATGTTTTATTATAGCGCAATTGACATTTAGAGTAAAAATTTTCTGGAATAGAATGGTGTTTCCTAAAAAATAGTGGTTTGCGGACGAAATCGGTTACCGTATTTTAAGCTATGATTGAAATGGATGTATACACGGTATAATTTTTTCGTTTTGTATTTAATTGACACTTCAAGAAAACCGATTTTGGTTTCTTCATCTATTTGTACGTATTGTATAACGAGAGAGAGAGAGAGAGAGAGAGAGAGAGAGAGAGAGAGAGAGAGAGAGAGAGAGAGATTATGACGCAGAAGGTTACAGACCTAAAACAGGGGAGGATGAAGGGGGGGGGGGGTGATGAGATAGGCTGGGTGGACTCGCAGGGGAGACGGTAGGAGACGGGGGAAGGGGGGATTTGGTTGCCAGTGGCTAAAAATAGATTCTGAAAGACGGTAAAGGGAAAAACGAATCCCATCGAATAAACAGAATAAGGAAAGGGAATAAGATCCAGAGGAATAATAGATATAATGGAATGAAAATGACTAGATGGTGTTAGTTGTGATAAGAATAATTTAGATATTTGAAATAAGAGTGTCTGAGGAGGTATAGAAGGAATTCGTGATAAATATAGAGGAATATCAAAGGATACAGTTAGTTTGCATTAAAGGGTTTGTTATCGTTTATCGGCAGTGAATAGCCTAAACTTCGGTAACGAGTCGTCAATATTTTGTCATATTTTAAACAGTATACATTTGATTAATGTTTGCAAATCAGATGTATACTGTTTAAAATATGACAAAATATTGACGACTCATTACCGAAGTTTAGGCTATTCACTGCCGATAAACGAACCCAGTCTACTCGTGAAAACCTTGAACGCCCAGAGGGAAAAATAAGGCTTTTAAATATACTGTACTAAACAAAAATAATGCTTTAATATACCATCATTAACACTACCATTACAATTATCGTAAGGTTGGAGAAAGATAAAGATTGCCGAGAACGTAACCACATTTCTGTTTACATTTTGTCAGCTGGACTCGCACAGTTAACAGTTGATTTCATTGTTGATGTGGAATTTTATCCTTAAATAGGCTATTCATTATGAAATTATGTTAATGAAATGTAATGTTGATATTGTTTTGTAACATTTATTATAAATCACCGTATTTAGGGCTACCAATATACTTAAAAAGACAATAGATTTGATACATTTTGTAGTGCTTGACTCGCGAACTTTGAACAGCCTCGTAGATACAGGAAATTTAATTTTTTAAAACTATCGATCGCGTAATTGAGGAATCGCGTATTTAGAACACGTGTAATTCGGGACCCTACTGTACAAAGAGGAACTATTCCAGTTTCGGGCTCTTCGTTTCAGCCTAAGCACCTCGCCTCAAATCTTTAAAAAGTTAATGTCAAATGTAGCGGGAATGCTGCATTCAAGAGGTATCAGAGCCTCCCTGTATCTGGACGACTGGCTCCTCAGAGCTCATTCCTACGATCGCTGCCTGGAGGATCTGCGGATGATGTTGAAGTTATCAGAAAAACTGGGTCTTCTGGTAAACAGAGACAAGTCGCAACTGATACCATCCCAAGAGATTCTGTACTTGGGGATGGAGATTCGGAGTTTAAGTTTTTCGGGCTTTTCCGTCTGCCCCAAGGACGGAACAAGCCCTGGTGAAACTTCAAGGCTTTCTAGGGAAGCGAAAGTGTTCTGCGAGGGATTGGATGAGTCTACTGGGGACCCTTTCCTCGTTACAGCAGTTTGTCTCCCTGGGAAGACTGAATCTCCACCCTCTTCAGTTCCACCTCAATCATATTGGAACAGGGGAATGGAACCCGAGACAAAGTGTATCCCCATTTCAGAATCCACAAAGTGATGCCTTCAGCGGTGGAACGACCCCGTCAAACTTCAAGAGGGTCTTTCTCTGGAACAGAGGAACCCAGACCTTGTGTTGTGTTCCGACGCCTCGGACTCTGGGTGGGGAGCAACACTGAGAAAGTTAGAGATCTTGGGTTCCTGGACAAAAGTTCAGGAGATCCTCCACATAAATCAGAAGGAGCTGTTGGCAGTCCTGTTAGCCCTCAAAGGCTTCGAAGAGTCAGTCCTGAACAGAGTGGTACATGTCAACTCCGACAATACGACAGTGTTGGCCTACATAGGCAAGCAAGGCGGAACCCACTCGAGGTCCCTTTACGAGACTGAGAGAGAGCTCCTTTACTGGTCAAGAGAAAGGAATGTAACCCTCGTCACAAGATTTATTCAAGGGGAAAGAAACGTGATGGCAGACAGTCTGAGCAGAAAGGGTCAAGTCTTGTCTACAGAATGGACGCTTCATCAGGAAGTCTGCAAGAACCTGTGGCAGACGTGAGGTCATCCTTGTTTAGACCTGTTTGCAACTACGAAGACGAAGAGTCTGAAAACTTACTGTTCCCCAGTGCCAGATCCTGAAGCAGTTCACATCGACGCTTTCCTCATGGACTGGTCTCACCTGGACGTGTACGCGTTTCCACCTTTCAAGAGTGTGCACAAAGTGATGCAAAAGTTCGTGTTGCACGGGGGAACCAGAATGACTCTAGTGGCCCCTTTTTGGTCCACAAGAGAGTGGTTCACAGAAGTACTGGAATGGATTGTGGACACACCGAGAAGCCTCCCTTTGAGAGTAGATCTACTCAAACAACCCCACTTGAAAAGGTACCATCAAAACCTCCAAGCTCTACATCTAACTGCCTCCAGACTATCAAAAAACTCACAAGAGCTAGAGGTTTTTCGAAGGAAGCAGCTAGTGCGATTACGAGAGCAAGGAGATCTTCCACCATCAAGGTTTACCAATCCAAGTGGGAGGTTTTTAGAGAATGGTGCAGAGACAACTCTGTTTCCTCTTCCAGTACCTCTATGACTCAGATAGCTGACTTCCTTCTGTACCTTAGAAGGAGGTGTAAGTTTTCGACCTCAACCATCAAGGGATACAGGAGCATGTTAGCGGCCATCTTCAAACAGGAATTTCGATCTGTCCAATAATAAAGATCTCCAGGACCTTCTCAAATCCTTTGAAACGACTAAGGAACGACATCAGGCATCTCCAGCTTGGAATCTAGTCCTGAAGTTCCTAATGAGTAGCAGGTTCGAACCTTTACATTCAGCCTCGTTAAAGGACCTCACCATGAAGACTCTTTTTGGTCAGTTTGGCGACAGCAAAAAGGGTCAGTGAAATTCATGCCTTCAACAAAAATGTAGGCTTTAGAGATAACAAGGCTATCTGCTACTTGCAGCTAGGTTTTCTTGCTAAGAACGAACGCCCTTCACAACCCTGGCCCAAGGCTTTTGAGATTCCGAACCTTTCAGATTTGGTTGGAAAGGAGTTGGAGAAGGTCCTGTGTCCAGTAAGAGCCCTGAAGTTCTACCTGGAAAGAACGAAGAATTTACTGGCTAAGTCAGAAGCACTTTGGTGGTGCTCAGTCAAGAAACCTTCGCTACAGATGTCTAAGAATGCGCTATCCTTCTTCATCAGGCTCTTCATAAGGGAGGCTCATTCACATTATAGTGAGACGGACCTCAAGCTTTTGAAGGTCAAGGCACATGAGGTTAGAGCTGTGGCAACGTCTGTAGCCTTCAAACAGAATAGGTCCTTGCAGAGCATCATGGACACGACATTCTGGAGGAGCAAATCCGTGTTCGCCTCACATTATCTGAAACAAGTTTAGACGCTTTATGAGGACTGCTACACCCTGGGACCATTCGTAGCAGCAAGTGCAGTAGTGGGGGAAGGATCTACCACTATATTCCCGTAACCTAATACCCTTTTTCTTCCCTTGGAACTGTTGTATTTTTATGGTTGTTTGTGGAGATTGGACGCAGTCTTCCACAATCATTGATTTGCAGTCAGGTGGTCAGTTTGTTCCTTGGGAGTGCCCTGAACAAGGGTATTGGAGGAAGTCCTGTCACATAGAGGTTATACACCGGTTTGACAGCTCCTAAAGGTCTTCAGCCCCCTGGGTGGATCGCTGGATCTCTTAGGAAAGCGGACATAATGAGGCAGGAATTCATTGAAGTCAGCTTTCTTAACAGGTACAAACCCTTAAGCTTGTTTATTAACTCTTAGGTAAATTCCAACAATGTTGGCTGTCTCTGACCCTCCAACAAAGGTGTCAATCAGCTATATATATAACTACCAGGTAAGTCAGATGTTTAAAAATGATATTTTCATAATAAAATAAATTTTTGAACATACCTGGTAGTTATATATAATTTAACTCCCACCCTCCTCTCCTCTAGAGACCAAGGGCATGGAAGATCTGAAGAATAGTTAGAATGGTTCCAGGTACCTGGGTAGAGGGCGCACTGGTGGTACACCTGGGTACCCAGTCGGCGATTGCCACGAGTTTTGAAATTCTCCCGTGATGTCAGGGACTAAGCTATATATATAACTACCAGGTAAGTATGTTCAAAAATTTATTTTTAAATATTTAACTTAGCCGGTGAATATATAATAGCTGCAACTCTGTTGCTCGACAGACACATACATAAAAAAAAACTCGCGAGCGATCGCTATGCAGGTTGCGGGTGTGCCCACCAGCGCCAACTGTCGGCCAGATACCACTCTCGTATGTAAACAAAACCTTCAATTTCTTCTCTGTCGACGTGTCGACAAGACGTACTTTTACTCGCTGTAGAACCTGGAGTTTTCTCAACATATTTGGTGAAGTACTTCATTTTGGTTTGAGCTTTCGCAGTGCAGGTGTTTTATCTTCATCTTAAATCTTGAACTCGTTTTTGGATAGATTTAATTTTTGATGACAAAGAGAGTATGGACTTTCTTTGACTTTTAAATGGCCGACCCTTCCCTTAGACGGAAGTGTGTTTAGGCTTTTAGCAATTATCTTATCACGTTATAAATTAATTATAGATTTTCCTCTATATATTTTATATCTCACCGCCTTTATTAGGCCTCTTCGATTAACTTTCCATTTATAATAAACATAAAAATAAATTTTTAATGATTTGTTTATATGAGACCTTTCCTGAGAGTAGGCGGTCCTAACTTGGAAACCGAAGTTAAACAACGTTGAGCCCTTTCAATCGTAAATAGCTTTTAAAGAGCTAATGATTTAAAACTTTTTAAATGAATATTTTTTAATAGATATTTTATGAAAGATTTTCTTTGAATAGTCTTCGTACTGTTTCAAAGATGAACTAACGTTTAGTTTATTTATGCTACGCAGTTTGCGCTCTATCGTTACGATAGAGAGAGAGAGAGTATCACGGTTTCACTTTGCAGAAAGAGTAAATCGATTCTGACATTTTGTTCATTCTTCTTTCAAAGCTTAAATGTTTTAAATTCTATTTTAAAGGAACTTTTTAATTGAAAAACCTTTCAGTTTTTTTCCTTTGGTCAAATAACATGTTTTTTTGACGAAACGTAAGTGGGCTCCTCTCTTAGGTGCGAAATCAAGAGAGAGAGAGAGAGAGAGAGAGAGAGAGATAGAGACGGAGGGAGAGAGAGGAGAGAAAACGTTCCGTTCAAGCGGGTAACGTTGTTCTCGAGTTACTCTCGTCCCTAGTCTCTGTACGGGGAGAAAGGATAAAACGTTTTTAGTTTTTTATTCTCGTCCCCAGGCAATGTACGGTGAGAGATGGAAAACGTAGTTTTGAATGAACTAGTGTTTAGTCTCTTCCCCTGCCACTGATTTTTTTATCTTAAAATTGTTTACAGTACTGTTTTTTGCTGGTATTAATGTGCTTGCATTATACGACTGATTTCGCAATTACTACCTTTTGATGAGGGTAGAATTGCGTGCTTCAGGTAGAAATCAGTAGAAGTTTCGATTTCAGTGAAATAAGTCAAAACAGAAAATCGTAGTGATAAAGTGATATTGCTCAAAGTGTTATCAGTGTTGCGACCGAGGGTTCGTCTGTTCGTGCCTGTCGTTCGCCTAGTCGGGACCTCTTGCAAGCTCCCAAGCCCAGGGGAGAAGTAATGTCGTACGACTTATGGGTTCGAGAGGCCTTGATCAGCGAACAGACGTTCCCTCTATGGTATCGGGTGTATCTTACCAAGATCACCCCTACCATAAGGCGAGAGAGACGATTTTCTCCTCGTCATCCGAAGGCTTTTCGCATAAGAAACCTGAAACAAGGTTTCGAGGCCCTTAAGCGAAAGTCAGTCCTTTCAGGACAGGTCCAGCGTCCTGGTTGTAGCCATTAGGACAGCTCTGACCCTATGCAGTCATCGGAAGACTGCTCGCCGCCTAACAAAAGCGTAACACAGACTCCGAGAGTCTTTTTGTTGGCAAGGTTTTGCGGTCACAGACGTTACCCTCGTCTCTTACCGCAACCATTTCCGTTGATCCTAAATGGGTTGTACGGCAAGACATGCAGAATAAGCTTGCCTCCCTTATGGAAGACTATTCTGCCGATAAGTCCGTTGAGCCTAGCCGTTTATCTCATCGAGATCCTGGCTTTCAGCCACCCTAACGTTCCTTTGTGCGTCCTGTTGACGTTGGCGTAGCTAAGTCACGTCAGTCAGGTTGTTTAGAACCACACTCGATGCGGTCTCGTGTGGATTTTCAGCCACATTTGGACGTTAGGCCACTTGCTGATGATCCTGTTGACGTTCAGGACGTTCGCTAACAATCGGAGTTGACTTGTTTTGACGCTGAGCGTCAACCTCCGCATTCTAGAGTTGTTTTGACTGCTTAGTCTAGGCGGTCAAAGCAGTCTCGAGTGGACGCTGTGCGTCCTCACGCACCTGTTGTTGTTGACAGTTCACAGACTGTCAAGCAGTTACATGACGTTGCGTCCTGGTCTCTCGCACCTGTTGTTGTTGACAGTTCACAGACTGTCAAGCAGTTACATGACGTTGCGTCCTGGTCCGCTACTAATGCACCAGTGCGTGTGGACTCTGCTTGTAAAGCATTGCCACCACGGTAGGTCTCTCCCTTGCTTGAGACTCAGCCATTATCGGACAAGGTTCCTTTATATGAGGAAGTTGCTGTTCCCCCTCCTACTGATATTCCCTTGAGGACTCTGTCAGACGGAGAGGAGCCTAAAGCTGCTTAGCCCTCTATGGACTTTAAATAAATCATGCTGATTTTTAAGGATCTTTGTCCGGATCTTTTTGTAACTGCTGCTCCTCGTTCGCCTAAACGTCAGAGCTTACACTAGGCCTAGCTACTTCGAAGCCGTTGTTTTATAAGCTAGTGCTCTCTCGCTCTCCTAGAGAGCTTTACGTTTGCTAGGCGACTGGTTTATCACCAGGAGGAGTTTGGGGGATACAGCCTTTGCTTTCCCTTCTTTTAAACTGGCTTATAGAGCGAGAGTCTGATATGACACGAGACAAGTTCTCGGCTTGGGAGTTCCTGCCTCTGCCCAGATAGACTTCTCAAACCTCATAGACTCTCCCTGGCGCCTGGCCATGAGACGCTCCAAGATTTTACAGGTCAACTTCACAGCTGTTTTCGAGCCTTTGAAGTTTTGCTGTACAATTATGTCATGCATAAACAAGGCTTTCAGGGATGGCTCCAATGATCTGACAGCCACGTTCTCTGCAGGGACAAGTCCCTCAGGGATGGCTCCATGATTTGGCAGCCATGTTCACTGCAGGAGTACGTAAGAGGCAAGTGCGCTCAATATGTTCATTGTCAAGACAAACTTCACGATGAAGTCTACCAGGCTGTCTTGACAGCATTTATGGAAGGCGACCGGATGGTCTCTCTCGACCTTCAGGAGGCATACTTCCACATTCCTATACACCTGGATTCCCAACCGTTTCTGAGGTTTGTTTACAGGAATGTGGGGGTACCAGTTTCGACCTCCCTGTACTTGGACGACTGGCTTCTCAGAGCATCATCCAGCCTTCGCTGTCTGCAGGATCTACATTGGACGTTGAGTCTGGCCAGGGAGTTGGGACTTGTGGTCAACCTTAAAGTCCCAGCTGATCCCATCCCAGATTATTCTATTTTTGGGGATGGAGATTCGCAATCAAGCCCTGCTCGAAGTCCAACTAATGCTGAAAAGAAAACGTTTATTCAGTCAGGAGTTGGAACAGTCTCGTAGGGACTCTCTCATCCCTTGAGCAGTTTGTCTCACTAGGGAGACTACCCCTTCTGCCTCTCCGGTTCCATCTAGCCTCTCACTGGAACTAGGACAAGACATTAGAGACGGTATCATTCCCAGTCTCCGAACCAATAAAGGCATGCCTGAAATGGTGGGACAGCAATATCAGTCTGAGAGAGGGACTATCCCTAGCAGTCAAGAACCCAAACCACGTGTTGTCCTCAGACGCGTCGGGTTTGGGTTGGGTGCGACCCTGGGCGGTCGGGAATGCGCGGGTCTGTGGACCTCAAGTCAGAAGAGCATGCACATCAACGGCAAGGAGCTATTAGCAGTCCACTTGGCCTTGATGATATTAGGAAGCGTCTTCGAAACTAAGTGGTAGAGGTCAACTCAGACAACACCACAACTGGCGTACATCTCCAAGCAAGGAGGCACAAACTCCTTCACGCTGCTCGAGATCGCAAGGGACCTTCTCTTATGGTCTAGAATTCGAGGCATCTCCCTGTTGACGAGATTCATCCAGGGGGACTTGAACGTCTTGGCAGACTGTCTCAGTCGGAGGGGTCAGGTGATACCCACGGTATGGACCCTCCACAAGGACGTGGGCAAGAGTCTTTGGGCTTCTTGGGGTCAACCAACCATAGACCTCTTTGCCTCCTCGTTGACCAAAAGGTTACCAATCTTTTGCTCTCCAGTCCTAGATACAGAAGCAATCTACATAGATGCGTTTCTACTGGATTGGTCTTTTATGGACTTATATGCATTCCCACCATTCAAGATAGTCAACAAGGTACTGCAGAAGTTCGCCTCTCACGGAGGGACAAGGTTGACGTTGGTTGCTACCCTCTGGCCCGCGAGAGAGTGGTTCACCGAGGTACTTCAATGGCTGGTAGACTTTCCTAGAAGTCTTCCTCTAAGGGTAGATCTGTTACGTCAGCCCCACGTAAAGAATGTCCATCAAAGCCTCCCCGCTCTTCGTCTGACTTCCTTCACACTATCGAAAGACTCTCAAGAGCTAGAGGTTTTTTCGAAGGAGGCAGTCAGTGCGATTGCAAGAGCTAGGAGAGCTTCTACCATTAGAGTATACCAGTCGAAGTGGTAAGTCTTTCGAGACTGGTGCAAGTCAGCATCTGTGTCCTCGTCCAGTACCTCTGTAGCCCAAATCGCAGATTTTCTTTTACATCTGAGAAAGGTTCGCTCCCTTTCAGCTCCCACGATTAAGGGCTACAGGAGCATGTTGGCTTCGGTCTTTCGACATAGAGGCTTAGATCTTTCCAACAATAAAGATCTCCAAGATCTCCTTAAGTCTTTCGAGACCTCTAAGGAACGTCGTTTGGCAACTCCTGGATGGAACTTAGACGTGGTCCTAAGGTTCCTCATGTCAGACAGGTTTGAGCCATTACATTCAGCCTCCCTGAAGGATCTCACCCTCAAGACACTTTTCCTAGTGTGCTTGGCTTCGGCTAAAAGGGTCAGTGAACTTCATGCCTTCAGTAAGAACATCGGCTTTTCTACAGAAAAAAGCCACTTGTTCACTTCAACTTGGTTTCCTGGCCAAAAATGAACTGCCTTCTCGTCCTTGGCCTAAATCTTTTGATATTCCTTGCTTATCAGAGATCGTAGGCAACGAACTGGAAAGAGTATTATGTCCTGTTAGAGCTCTTAAGTTCGATTTAGCTCGTACTAAGTCATTACGAGGGAAATCTGAGGCATTATGGTGCTCAGTTAAGAAACCTTCATTGCCTATGTCAAAGAATTCTTTGTCATATTTTATCAGATTTTTTTAATACGAGAAAGACCGATGTTTGCTTAACCCTGGATAGGTACGCTCCTCGGACACCCCTTTAAAGGTATACTCGGACGCGAACGACCCCGACGCCAAAAAAAATTCTTGAAAAATCAGTTTTTGCAGTAACCTCCTTTTTTCAATATTAATCTTACCCGATGATCATGTAGCTGTCAACTCTGTTGCCCGACAGAAAAATCTAAGGTCGGGATACGCCAGCGATCGCTATACAGGTGGGGGTGTACACAACAGCGCCATCTGTCGAGTAGGTACTCAGGTACTTCTTGTCAACAAGAACTCAATTTTTCCTCTGTCGTGCCACCGGCAAGACCTACTTGGATACGCTGTTGTTTCTGGAGTTTTTTTTCACGATTTTGGTGATGTATTCGCTCTAGATTTTAGCTTTCGCTATTCAGGAACTATTATCATTAGCTTATCAAGCTTTTTGATTAGATTTGGATTAATTGTTAATGAACTTTGCTAGATTTTGGATTTCCCCCTTGGCTAATTCAAGAATTCAAGATGTCTGACCATTCTCAAGTCCCTAAGTACAGGCAGTGTAGCGTTAGGGCTTGTTCTAGGCGTCTTCCGAAGGCCTCCATAGATCCTCACACCGTTTGTTCCAATTGTAGGGGTAAATCCTGTCAATTGGAAGATCGATGTGAGGAATGCGCTGGGCTTTCGGAATTCGATTTTAACGAATTCCTAAAGAATGCACGTAGGCTAGAGAAGGATAGGATCAGGAGGAGTTCTTCTCGCTCGTTTGATTTTTCCTCTCCCCATGCCCCTCAACCTATTCCTTCCCCTGTAGTGGTGACTCCCGACCCTGCTACTAGTGCTCTACCCTCCATGGCGGATATGATGCGTGCCATTCAGGCTCTTGGTGACAGAGTGGAGTCATTAGCTAATGACCGGAATCAACTTTTGGCCGATGTCAAAGAGTTGAAAGCGAAAAGTGCAGTGGGAAGTGTAGTGAGTGCAAGTGAGGTGAAAAGTGTCAGTGTCAGTGTTGCGCATGAGGGTACATCTGTTCGTGCCAGTCGTCCTCCCAGTCCGGGACCTCTTGCAAGCTCCCAAGCCCAGGGGAGAAGCAATGTCGAAGGACCAAAGGGTTCGACAGGCCTTGATCAGTGTACGGATGTACCCTCAGTGGTTGCGGACGTATCTGTCAGAGATCGTCCCATCCACAAACAGACGAGTGAGCCCACTCATTCCTCGTCTGTGGAAGAAGTTTCTAGGAAGAAACGTTGGACCAAGGTCTCACGACCTCTCAAGCGTAAGGTCCCTTCCGAGCGAGTCCAACGGCCCAGGTGTAGCCACTGGGTCAGTTCGGACTTGCCGCAGTCTTCCGAAGACTGCACACCTCCCAAGAGAGGTAGAGTGGTTCCGCAGCAGGCAACCACTCCGTCTGTTGCCGCACCAACCACGGTAGACCCTAAGTGGTCCATGCTGCAGACTATGCAGTCTCAGCTTGCTTCCTTCATGCAGGAGTATCGTGCTGAGAAGGTTGACACTGCACCTGTTAACCTACAACCTGCCACGGTTGTGCGCTCAGCAGATACTGCGGCTGCCTGCTCCCACACCACCTGTGAGAGCTCCACCACCGATGCGCAGTCGACCCTGTCAGACGCATGTTCATGCTGCACCCTCCGTTGACATGCGTGAGCTACCGCATCAGCAGTGGGAAGGTGCTGTCAAGCTGCCGTGTTTTGACGCAATGCGGCATGCTCCGCAACCCACGGCAGTCCCTCCCACGCACCAGCACTCCGCTTTTGTTGTTGCCAGCTCGCAGACTGACCAGCAGCGGCATGATGTTGGATCCGGTGCAGCTACGCATGCACCCGTGCTGCCGGATTCAGCCGTTCAGCTTTCTGCTCCACCTTTGCCACTTCCTCCTCAGCATTCGGATGATGGAGTATCTGATGACGACGAAGCTGCGCATTTGGACGATCCGCACTCCGACATTGAAGAACCCAAGTCTACGCCTCCCTCCTTAGACTTTAGGAAAGTCCTTGCACTGTTTAGGGAACTGTATCCGGAACAGTTTGTGTCTGCAACCCCGCGCTCACCTCCCTCCGAGTTCGCTTTAGGCATGCAGTCAGCAGCTCCTGCCTTCGCGAAACTCGTACTCGCGCGCTCATCCAAGAGAGCTTTGAGGGTACTGGGAGAGTGGTTGCAGTCCAAGAAGCAACTGGGGAAGACTGCCTTCATCTTTCCGCCTACCAAGCTTGCTTCCAAATCTAGCGTCTGGTATGCCACGGGAGAGGAACCCGGCTTGGGAGTTCCTGCCTCTGCCCAGGGCGACTTCTCAAGTCTGGTTGACTCTCCCCGCAGGCTGGCTATGAGACGATCTAAGATTTGCTGGTCCTTTTCTGACATGGACCATCTGTTGAAGGGAGTTTTTCGTGCTTTTGAGATCTTCAACTTCCTCGACTGGTGTTTGGGAGCGTTAAGCAGGAAGACTTCCCCTTCGGATAAGGACTCTGCCATGCTTATCATGTCTAGCATGGACAAAGCCATTCGGGATGGGTCTGGTGAGCTTGCGGCTTCGTATGTGTCTGGAGTGCTTAAGAAGAGAGATCATCTTTGCTCCTTCTTGTCTGCGGGGATCACACCATGCCAGAAGTCGGAGTTGATGTTTGCTCCGCTTTCCAAGTGTCTCTTTCCGGAAGAGCTGATCAAGGGGATTGCTGCCTCGTTGATCCAGAAGGATACCCATGACCTGGTGGCTTCTTCCGCACGTAAAGTCTCTTTACCTTCCGTGCCTAGACCTAGGATGGACACACCAGCATCTAGGTTCATCCCGCCCTTTCGTGGCAGAACCTCCAGCAGAGGAGGTACCCGTGCCGACAGTCATCGTGGCAAAAAGAAGAAGGGTTCCAAGTCCTCAAAAGGCAGAATCTGACTGCCTTCCTCTCCAGACAGCAGTGGGAGCCAGGCTCAAGAACTACTGGCAGGCTTGGGAGAGCAGAGGTGCAGACGCTCAGTCTGTGAAGTTGCTAAGAGAGGGGTACAGGATTCCGTTCTGGCGCAATCCCCCTCTAGCAACTACTCCCATCAACCTCTCTCCCAACTACAAGGAGGAGGACAAGAGGCTAGCTTTGCAGCAAGAGGTGTCTCTCTTGCTACAAAAGGGAGCGGTAGTCATAGTCCGGGACCATCAATCCCCGGGCTTCTACAACCGTCTCTTCCTGGTAGCGAAGAAGACAGGAGGCTGGAGACCGGTGCTGGACGTCAGTGCTCTCAATGCTTTTGTCACCAAGCAGACGTTCACAATGGAGACGACGAAGTCGGTGCTAGCATCGGTCAGGAAGGAAGACTGGATGGTCTCGTTGGACCTAAAAGACGCGTACTTTCATGTCCCCGTCCATCCAGACTCCCAACCTTTCCTAAGGTTCGTCTTTGGAAAGGTCGTGTACCAGTTCCAAGCCCTGTGCTTTGGCCTAAGCACGGCACCTCTTGTGTTTACCAAACTGATGAGGAATATTGCCAAATTCCTTCTCTTGGCAGACATCAGAGCCTCCCTCTATTTGGACGACTGGCTTTTAAGAGCTCCGTCAAGTCGTCGCTGTCTGGAGAATCTCAGATGGACTATGGATTCTGACCAAGGAATTGGGTCTCCTGGTCAATATAGAGAAGTCCCAACTCGTCCCATCCCAAACCATTGTCTATCTAGGTATGGAGATTCAGAGTCGAGCTTTTCGGGCTTTTCCGTCGGCCCCCAGGATCAGTCAAGCCCAAGAATGCATCCAGAGCATGCTGAGAAGGAACCGATGTTCAGTCAGGCAGTGGATGAGTCTAACAGGGACACTTTCATCGCTGGCCCAGTTCATCGAGTTAGGGAGACTCCACCTCCGCCCCCTTCAGTATCATCTAGCTGCTCACTGGAGAAAGGACATGACGCTAGAAGCGGTCTCAGTTCCAATATCCGAAGAGATGAGGTCTGCACTGACGTGGTGGAAGAACAGCATTCTTCTCAAGGAAGGTCTACCATTGGCTGTTCAGACCCCCGACCACCTTCTCTTCTCGGACGCATCGGACACGGGCTGGGGTGCGACACTGGACGGACGGGAATGCTCGGGCACGTGGAATCAGGAGCAAAGAACACTTCACATCAACTGCAAGGAGCTATTGGCAGTTCATCTGGCCTTGAGAAACTTCAAGTCCCTCCCTCTAGGCAAGGTGGTGGAGGTGAACTCCGACAACACTACAGCCTTGGCGTACATCTCCAAGCAAGGAGGGACTCATTCGAGGAAGTTGTTCGAGATCGCAAGGGACCTCCTCACTTTGTCAAGAGATCGAAAGATCTCGCTGGTAACGAGGTTCATTCAAGGCGACATGAATGTCATGGCAGATCGCCTCAGCCGGAAGGGTCAGGTCATCCCCACAGAGTGGACCCTTCACAAGAATGTTTGCAGCAGACTATGGGCCCTGTGGGGTCAGCCCACCATAGATCTATTCGCTACCTCGATGACCAAGAGGCTCCCGATTTATTGTTCACCGATTCCGGACCCAGCAGCAGTTCACGTAGATGCCTTTCTTCTGGATTGGTCCCATCTAGACCTGTATGCGTTCCCTCCGTTCAAGATTGTCAACAAGGTACTGCAGAAGTTCGCCTCTCACGAAGGGACACGGTTGACGTTGGTTGCTCCCCTCTGGCCCGCGAGAGAATGGTTCACCGAGGTACTGCAATGGCTAGTGGACGTTCCCAGGACTCTTCCTCTAAGAGTAGACCTTCTGTGTCAGCCGCACGTAAAGAAGGTACACCCAAGCCTCCACGCTCTTCGTCTGACTGCCTTCAGACTATCGAAAGACTCTCAAGAGCTAGAGGCTTTTCGAAGGAGGCAGCCAGAGCGATTGCCAGAGCAAGGAGGACATCCACTCTCAAGGTCTACCAGTCAAAATGGGAAGTCTTCCGAACCTGGTGCAAGGCGAATGCAGTTTCCTCAACCAGTACCTCTGTAACGCAGATAGCTGACTTCCTTTTACATCTAAGGAATGTAAGATCCCTATCAGCTCCTACGATCAAAGGTTACAGAAGCATGTTGGCAGCAGTCTTCCGCCACAGAGGCTTAGATCTTTCCACCAACAAAGATCTACAGGACCTCCTTAAGTCTTTTGAGACCTCAAAGGAGCGTCGGTTAGCCACACCAGGCTGGAACCTAGACGTGGTTTTAAGGTTCCTGATGTCAGCAAGGTTCGAACCGCTTCAATCAGCCTCTTTTAAGGATCTCACATTAAAGACTCTTTTCCTCGTTTGCTTGGCAACAGCTAAAAGAGTCAGTGAGATTCACGCCTTCAACAGGAACATAGGTTTTACATCTGAAACGGCTACATGTTCCTTGCAGCTTGGTTTTTTAGCTAAAAACGAGCTTCCTTCTCGTCCTTGGCCCAAGTCGTTCGAGATCCCAAGCCTGTCCAACTTGGTTGGTAACGAACAAGAGAGAGTACTTTGCCCAGTAAGAGCTCTTAAGTACTATTTAAGACGTACAAAGCCATTACGAGGACAATCAGAAGCTTTATGGTGTTCTATCAAGAAACCTGCTTTACCGATGTCTAAGAACGCAGTTTCTTATTACATCAGGCTTTTGATTAGAGAGGCCCATTCTCATCTGAAGGAAGAAGACCATGCTTTGCTGAAGGTAAGGACACATGAAGTTAGAGCTGTCGCTACTTCAGTGGCCTTCAAACAGAACCGTTCTCTGCAGAGTGTTATGGATGCAACCTATTGGAGAAGCAAGTCAGTGTTCGCATCATTTTACCTCAAAGATGTCCAGTCTCTTTACGAGAACTGCTACACCCTGGGACCATTCGTAGCAGCGAGTGCAGTAGTAGGTGAGGGCTCAACCACTACATTCCCATAATCCCATAACCTTTTTTAATCTTTCTCTTGAAATGCTTTTTATTGTTGCTTTTTGGGTTGTACGGAAGGCTAAGAAGCCTTCCGCATCCTGGTTGATTTGGCGGGTGGTCAAATTCTTTCTTGAGAAGCGCCTAGATTAGAGGTTGTGATGAGGTCCTTTAGTATGGGTTGCAGCCCTTCATACTTCAGCACCTAGGAGTCGCTCAGCATCCTAAGAGGATCGCTAGGCTCAGTAAGGAAGACGTACTTAAAAAGGCAGAGTAATGGTTCAAGTCGACTTCCTTACCAGGTACTTATTTATTTTATGTTTGTTATTTTGAATAACTGCTAAAATGAAATACGGGATACTTAGCTTCTAATGTTAACATGTATGCTGGTCTCCACCCACCCCCCTGGGTGTGAATCAGCTACATGATCATCGGGTAAGATTAATATTGAAAAATGTTATTTTCCTTAGTAAAATAAATTTTTGAATATACTTACCCGATGATCATGAATTTAAGGACCCTCCCTTCCTCCCCATAGAGAACCAGTGGACCGAGGAGAAAATTGAGTTCTTGTTGACAAGAAGTACCTGAGTACCTACTCGACAGATGGCGCTGTTGTGTACACCCCCACCTGTATAGCGATCGCTGGCGTATCCCGACCTTAGATTTTTCTGTCCGGCAACAGAGTTGACAGCTACATGATCATCGGGTAAGTATATTCAAAAATTTATTTTACTAAGGAAAATAACATTTTTCTTTTGCCAAAAAAAAAACTTCAATGAATGCTTAAAACAACTGTAAAGATAAATACTACTCATCTGCAGAAAAACTATTTATTATAAATATTTTTCAATATTAAACTTACCCGATAATCATGTAGCTGTCAACTCCGTTGCCCGACAGAATTCTATGGAGGGATACGCCAGCTATCACAATACTAGAAGGGGGTGTATTTACCAGCGCCACCTGTGGCCAGGTACTCAAGTACTTCTTGTTGACACCTCCTCAATTATTCCTCTGTCGTGCTTCCGGCAAGACGTTCTGGGATACGCTTATGTTCTTGGAGTTTTTTCACGACTTTGGTGAAGTATTTCTCTTGATTTCGCGTGTCGCTTTACTGGAAACTTCTATATTAGCTTAGTTAGCTTTTGGAATTAATTTGATTAATTATGGTGACGAGAGAGTATGAACTCTCGTTCACCTTTCAATGGCCGACCCTTCCCTTAGACGGAAGTGTTGGTGTCTAAGAGAGTATAGACTCTCTTTCTTAATTTTGCTTAACAAAAGTTATAGATTTATTTTATATCTCTCCGCCTCTTATAGGCCTCTTCGATTAACTTCCTTTTATTATAAACTCATTAAAATTAATTTTTATATTTGTTTATATTCGACCTTCCTAATAGTAGGCGGTCTTTTACCGAAGTTAATTACTTTGAGCCCGTCATTTCGGTTTTACCTGTTAACATATTATGCTATTTCCGCCACAGAGTTTGAAAGATTTTCTTTGACAGTCTCGTACTGTTTTCAAAGTTGAACTAACGTTTTGTTTTGTCTCTGCAGTTGTTGACGTTCAGAACGTTCAACTTGCACTCTATCGTTACGATAGAGAAAGAATGTTCACGGTTTCACGTTGCAGTAAGAGTAACCGTGTCTAGCGTTTTGTTCATTCTTTCTTAACTTAATGGTTTTGATCCTATTAAAGGAACTTTTCAGTTTTTTCCTTTAACAATAATATGTTTTAACGATATATATGATTGGGCTCTTCTCTCAGGTTCTAAGTCAAGAGAGAGAGAGAGAGAGAGATAGAGACGGAGGGAGAGAGAGGATAAACGTTTCATTCAAGCCTGCCAGGCGTACGAGTAACGTCGTTATCGTTTTTTGCTCTTCTCCCTAGTCTCTTTAGGGGAAGAAACTAAACGTTTCTAGAGTGATCTAGTGTTTAGTCTCTTTCCAACCACTGAATTATCTTTCATTAGATTTTTCTGTTACTTTGTAATTCTGTTTTCGCAATTACTAACTTTGAGAAAGGATAGAATTGCGTATTTCAGGTACAAACCACTTAAAGTTTCGAGTTCAGTGAAATAAGTGCAAACAGAAATCAAAGTGATAAGTGATTAGTGCGTGAGGGTACTTTTGTGCGCGCCAGTCGTCCTCCCAGTCCGGGACCTCTTGCAAGCTCCCAAGCCCAGGGGAGAAGCAATGTCGAAGGGCATAAGGGTTCAGCAGGCCTTGATCGGCGCACAGAAGTATTCTCGGTGGTTGTGGGCGTGTCTTACCGAGACCGTCACTCCCACCCGCAGACGATTGAGCCCTTATTTTGCTCGTCTGCAGAAGAGATTAGGGGAGAAAATAAAGGCAGAGTAACGCTGGTCTCAGGTCTCAAGACCTCTTAAACGTTAAGTCCAGACCTATGCCAGACGTACGAAGTTAAAGTTCACAACCCGAATGCAGTCATTGGTTAGCTCTGACTCTCCTCAGTCATCAGTTGATTACACTCCGCCTAAGAGGAGTAAGGTTCTGCCACAACAGATCTCTGCTGTTAAGGCTTTACCTCAGCAGAACTTAGTGTCTGCCGACCCCAAGTTAACTCTACTGCAGTCCATACAGTCACAACTTTCGGTCTTGATGCGTGAGTGTCGGGCTGAGAGTGTTGCGCCTCCGCCTCCGCCTACACTCCCCCCCCCGCCTATGATCGCTCCGCCTGATCACAGTACCACCTGCCAGGCGTACGATGTTGTGAACTCTACTACAGTCCATGCAAGCACAGCTTTCGGACTTGATGCGTGAGTGTCGGGCTGAGAGTGTTGCTCCTACACTCCCTCCACCTACACTCGCTCCGCCTGATCACAGTACCATCTGCCAGGCGTACGATGTTGTGGACTCTACTACAGTCCATGCAAGCACAGCTTTCGGACTTGATGCGTGAGTGTCGGGCTGAGAGTGTTGCTCCTCCGCCTCCGCCGACACTCCCTCCACCTACACACGCTCCGCCTGATCGCAGTACCACCTGCCAGCAGTTCCACCTGCCAGGCGTACGATGTTGAGCCACGTGCTGAGTTTGCTGTTCCCTGTGGTGTTCAGCCTCCGCCTTCCTTAAGGCAACCTTTACATTGGGATCAGGAGGATTATACCTCTCTTCCTCCGCCTCCACTTGCTGCTCCACCAGTGATGCAACACTCGGTTGAGGTACAACAACCTCTCCCGTCCATGAGTCAGTCTCCTCAGCTCTCGCTGCAGCGAGCTCAACCCTCCACAAGGCAAGCACCACAACACCTTAGCCTTGCGCCTCAGGAGCCTCAGCTTGCGAGACATTTACCTTGTTCTGCGCAGCCTCTTCCTCATCGCGCTCCGCTCACACCACAGGAACAGGAACTTGCTACTCCGCTTCCGCCAACCGCTCAGCAAGCGCAACCCTTGGGTTCAACCACTCATGCTAGGAGTCAGCCTCCTCCACCCATGCGCCTTCCTTCTGCTTGTCTTTTATTCAGCCTTTGCAGACTGAGCCTCAGGTGTTCCCTCATCGGAGTCTTGAAGAGGAAACCACAACTATTGTTGTTCCAACTCGTTCTGACTCTGCTGTTCAGCATACCTTTCCTCCATTTTCATACCATGGTTTAAACCCCATGCAAGCATGCATAAAGCACTCTAGCACTGGTCATGGAATTTCTGAGAAATGTTAAACGCCATGCACACGCTCTGCTTTCCTTACAGCAGGCTCTGCTTACAGCAGGCTCTGCTTACTTCATGCTCAGCATTCAGCATGCTCTGCATTCAGCATGCTCTGCATACAACATGCTCTGCATACAGCATGCTCTGCATTCAGCATGCTCTGCATACAACATGCTCTACATACAGCATGCTCTGCATACAGCATACTCTGCATACATCATGCTCTGCATACCTTACCGCATGCTTCTCAACACATCTTGGGTTGTTGCCAACTCACTAGACTGTCAAGCAGTTTCATAACGTTGCCTTCTAGTCTGCTGCTTTTGCACCAGTGAACCCTCACTCAGAGAACTTAGCTTTTCTAGGATAAGGTCCCTGTAGATGAGAAAGTTCTTTTCTCCCTCCTTCTGATATTCCCTTGAGGACTCTGTCATTTGGAGGGAGCCTTTAGCTGCATAACCTCTTATGGACTTTTATTTAAGCATAACATGCTTACAGGGAAGGTAATGGTTCCACTTCAGCCGCTAATCCCGTCTGTTACCACACCTGCTCCCATAGACCTTGAGCTGTGTTGCATGACATGCAGTCCAAGCTTAGTCCTTGTTAGAGAATTTTTTGTTTACGGAGTCAATGTGTCACGGGGAAGACGTTCAACAACCAACAGAAGGGACTTGTTGTGACGCAGTGCGGCAACCTCAGCAACCCGTTAAGGAGTTGTCTGTACGACCCAGACAGTCTAGACAGATTCGGGTTGTCACTGTACTTCCTCGCTTGCCCATGATTGACAGTTTACAGACTGTGCAGCAGTATCATGATCTTGTGTCCGGCTCCGTCAGACGACTGGCTTTTTAGAGCTCCCACAAGTCGTCGCTGTCTGGAGATTTTCAAATGGACTATGGATCTGACCAAGGAACTGGGCCTCCTGGTCAATTTTGAGGAGTCTCAGCTCATTCCATCCCAGACCATTGTCTCCTTGGGTATGGATCTTCAGAGTCGAGCTTTTCGGACTTGTCCGTCGGCCCCAAGGATCTTCCAAGCCCTAGAATGCATCCAGAGCATGCTGAGAAGGAACCGATGCTTAGTCAGGCAGTGGATGAGTCTAACAGGGACACTTTCATCGCTGGCCCTGTTCATCGAGTTAGGGAGACTCCACCTCCGCCCCCTTCAGTATCATCTAGCTGCTCACTGGATAAAGGACATGACGCTAGAGACGGGTTCAGTTCCTGTTTCCGAAGAGATGAGGTCTACTCTAACGTGGTGGAAGAACAGCATTCTTCTCAAGGAAGGTCTACCATTGGCTGTTCAGACCCCCGACCACCGTCTCTTCTCGGACGCATCGGACACGGGCTGGGGTGCGACACTGGACGGACAGGAATGCTCGGGAACATGGAATCAGGAGCAAAGGACACTTCACATCTATTGCAAGGAGTTGTTGGCAGTTCATCTGGCCTTGATAAACTTCAAGTCCCTCCAGCTTAACAAGGTGGTGGAGGTGAACTCCGACTACACCACAGCCTTGGCTTACATCTCCAAGCAGGGAGGGACTCATTCGAGGAAGTTGTTCGAGATCGCAAGGGACCTCCTCATTTGGTCAAAAGATCGAAAGCTCACGCTGGTAACGAGGGCTCATTCAGGGCGATATGAATGTCATGGCAGATCGCCTCAGCCGGAAGGGTCAGGTCTTCCCCACAGAGTGGACCCTTCACAAGAATGTTTGCAGCAGACTTTGGGCCCTGTGGGGTCAGCCAACCATAGATCTATTCGCTACCTCGATGACCAAGAGGCTCCTCTTGTTTTGTTCTCCGATTCCAGACCCAGCAGCAGTTTGCGTGGATGCCTTTCTGCTGGATTGGTCCCATCTCGACCTGTATGCATTCCCCGCCGTTCAAGATTGTCAACAGGGTACTTCAGAAGTTCGCCTCTCACAAAGGGACACGGCTGACGTTGGTTGCTCCCCTCTGGCCCGCGAGAGAATGGTTCACCGAGGTACTGCAATGGCTGGTCGACGTTCCCAGGACTCTTCCTCCTAGAGTGGACCTTCTGCGTCAACCTCACGTAAAGAAGGTACACCCAAACCTCCACGCTCTTCGTCTGACTGCCTTCAGACTATCGAAAGACTCTCAAGAGCTAGAGGCTTTTCGAAGGAGGCAGCCAGAGCGATTGCCAGAGCAAGGACGACATCCACTCTCAGAGTCTATCAGTCTTAATGGGAAGTCTTCCGAAGCTGGTGCAAGGCCAATGCAGTTTCCTCAACCAGTACCACTGTAACCCAGATTGCTGACTTCCTGTTACATCTAAGGAACGTAAGATCCCTATCAGCTCCTACGATCAAGGGTTACAGAAGTATGTTGGCAGCGGTTTTCCGCCACAGAGGCTTGGATCTTTCCTCCAACAAAGATCTACAGGACCTCCTTAGGTCTTTTGAGACCTCAAAGGAACGTCGGTTGTCCACTCCAGGCTGGAATCTAGACGTGGTCCTAAGGTTCCTAATGTCATCAGGATTTGAACCGCTCCAATCAGCCTCTTTTAAGGACCTCACATTAAAAACTCTTTTCCTCGTGTGCTTAGCAACAGGTAAAAGAGTAAGTGAGATCCACGCCTTCAGCAGGAACATAGGTTTCACATCTGAAACGGCTACATGTTCCTTGCAGCTCGGTTTTTTGGCTAAAAACGAGCTTCCTTCCCGTCCTTGGCCTAAGGTCGTTCGAGATCCCAAGCCTGTCCAACATGGTGGGGAACGAACTGGAGAGAGTACTTTGCCCAGTTAGAGCTCTTAAGTACTATCTAAGAAGGTCAAAACCATTACGAGGACAATCAGAAGCCTTATGGTGTGCTATCAAGAAGCCTTCTCTACCAATGTCTAAGAACTCAGTTTCTTACTACATCAGGCTTCTGATTAGAGAAGCAAATTCTCATCTGAAGGAAGAAGACC